>NC_092151.1:7751585-7752870 GCF_045791955.1 Oncorhynchus clarkii lewisi | reverse complement strand
GTAAGGAGCTGGACTGTAGAGGCTGGAGGAACAGTAAGGAGCTGGGCTGTAGAGGCTGGAGGAACAGTAAGGAGCTGGGCTGTAGAGACTGGAGGAACAGCAAGGAGCTGGGCTGTAGATGCTGGAGGAACAGCAAGGAGCTGGGGTGTAGAGGCTGGAGGAACAGCAAGGAGCTACGCTGTAGAGGCTGGAGGAACAGCAAGGAGCTGGGCTGTAGAGGCTGGATGAAAATCAAGGAGCTACGCTGTAGAGGCTGGAGGAACAGTAAGGAGATACGCTGTAGAGGCTGGAGGAACAGTAAGGAGATACGCTGTAGAGGCTGGAGGAACAGCAAGGAACTGGGGTGTAGAGTCTGGAGGAACAGTAAGGAGCTGGGGTGTAGAGGCTGGAGGAACAGTAAGGAGCTGGGCTGTAGAGGCTGGAGGAACTGTAAGGAGCTACGCTGTAGAGGCTGGAGGAACTGTAAGGAGCTGGACTGTAGAGGCTGGAGGAACAGCAAGGAACTGGGGTGTAGAGTCTGGAGGAACAGTAAGGAGCTGGGGTGTAGAGGCTGGAGGAACAGTAAGGAGCTGGGCTGTAGAGGCTGGAGGAACTGTAAGGAGCTACGCTGTAGAGGCTGGAGGAACAGTAAGGAGCTGGGCTGTAGAGGCTGGAGGAACTGTAAGGAGCTACGCTGTAGAGGCTGGAGGAACTGTAAGGAGCTGGACTGTAGAGGCTGGAGGAACAGCAAGGAGCTGGGCTGTAGAGGCGGGAGGAACAGTAAGGAGCTACGCTGTAGAGGCTGGAGGAACAGCAAGGAGCTGGGGTGTAGAGGCTGGAGGAACAGCAAGGAGCTGGGGTGTAGAGGCTGGAGGAACAGCATGGAGCTACGCTGTAGAGGCTGGAGGAACAGCAAGGAGCTGGGCTGTAGAGGCTGGAGGAACAGCAAGGAGCTGGGCTGTAGAGGCTGGAGGAACTGTAAGGAGCTACGCTGTAGAGACTGGAGGAACAGTAAGGAGCTGGGCTGTAGAGGCTGGAGGAACTGTAAGGATCTACGCTGTAGAGGCTGGAGGAACAGCAAGGAGCTGGGCTGTAGAGGCTGGAGGAACAGTAAGGAGCTGGGCTGTAGAGGCTGGAGGAACAGTAAGGAGCTGGGCTGTAGAGACTGGAGGAACAGCAAGGAGCTGGGCTGTAGATGCTGGAGGAACAGTAAGGAGCTGGGCTGTAGAGGCTGGAGGAACTGTAAGGAGCTGGACTGTAGAGGCTGGAGGAACAGTAAGGAGCTGGGCTGTAGAGGCTGGAGGAA
>NC_092151.1:7706585-7746585 GCF_045791955.1 Oncorhynchus clarkii lewisi | reverse complement strand
AATGGTGCAGCTGTACAACATTTTGAGGATCTGAGGGCCAATGCCGAATCTTTTCAGCCGCCTGAGGGGGAAGAGGTGTTGTCGTGCCCTCTTCACAACTGTGTCGGTGTGTGTGGACCATCGTAGTAATTTCTTAGTGATGTGGACACCAATGAACTTGAAGCTCTCGACCCGCTCCACTACAGCCCATCGCAAATCTCTGTCTCTTTAAGTGGCGTGTGTGTGTGTGTCCTTGCATGAGTGTGTGTGTGTCCTTGCATGAGTGTGTGTGTGTGACGTATTCCTTTTCAAACCTGTGTAGGTGTTTATTCCTATTGATACTGGTTTTCCCTTGAGGCTGGCCCTTCCCCCGACAGATTGACCCTTACCTGTGGTCTTGTTTCTGGGCTCTGCTTCAAGGGATGAAGACTGATCTGTGGTTTCTGGGCTCTGCATCAAGGCATGAAGACTGATCTGTGGTTTCTGGGCTCTGCATCAAGGCATGAAGACAGATCTGTGGTTTCTGGGCTCTGCTTCAAGGCATGAAGACTGATATGTGGTTTCTGGGCTCTGCCTCAAGGCATGAAGACTGATCTGTGGTTTCTGGGCTCTGCCTCAAGGCATGAAGACTGATCTGTGGTTTCTGGGCTCTGCCTCAAGGCATGAAGACTGATCTGGGGTTTCTGGGCTCTGCCTCAAGGCATGAAGACTGATCTGTGGTTTCTGGGCTCTGCCTCAAGGCATGAAGACTGATCTGTGGTTTCTGGACTCTGCTTCAAGGCATGAAGACTGATATGTGGTTTCTGGGCTCTGCCTCAAGGCATGAAGACTGATCTGTGGTTTCTGGGCTCTGCTTCAAGGCATGAAGACTGATCTGTGGTTTCTGGGCTCTGCCTCAAGGCATGAAGACTGATCTGTGGCTTCTGGGCTCTGCCTCAAGGCATGAAGACTGATGTGTGGTTTCTGGGCTCTGCTTCAAGGCATGAAGACTGATCTGTGGTTTCTGGGCTCTGCCTCCAGGCATGAAGACTGATATGTGGTTTATGGGCTCTGCTTCAAGGCATGAAGAATGATCTGTGGTTTCTGGGCTCTGCCTCCAGGCATGAAGACTGATCTGTGGACTCATTTAGTCTGTGGAAAGACTCACTATAACGGGGAAAGAAAAAGGAGGACAGAAAGGGAAGTGTTGCTACAGAGCCAAAGTCTAAATTAGCTATATTTGAACAATGACCCAGTGTCTTCTGTCTGAAGCCTTTGGGATGGCCTGCCATTATGAAACACACTAGTATGCCTACACCAGGGGATGCCAACCCTTCTCCTGGGATGACTATTGACTATTATAAACTGGGTGGTTCGAGCCCTGAATGTTGATTGGCTGACAGCCGTGGTATATCAGACCGTATACCACAGGTATGACAAAACATTTATTTTTACTGCTCTAATTACGTTGGTAACCAGCTTATAATAGCAATAAAGCACCTCGGGGGTTTGTGGTATATGGCCAAGATACCACGGCTAAAGTCTGTAACCAGGCACTCCGCGTTGCATCGTGCATAAGAACAGCCCTTAGCCGTGGTATATCGGCCGTATACCACACCCCCTCGGGCCTTATTGCTTAATTATACTGCAGCATTGTTGAATACTCGTTTCTGATTGGTGAGAAAGGCATTCTAGAATGGACATTAAAACCAGATAACGGGAGAGTTGGAGAAGATATGGGGACTTGCAGACTGTATTTCCTACAAAGTTACAGAAAGCTAAACCAACAACCACACAAACTGAAATAGGACACATTGTAAACGCAGGTCCAATGAGGAAAAAACTTTGCTAGATAGTATTCATTTGTTTTTGCAGAGACATATTTGGGGGGGATTATCTGATGACCTAACATGGTGAGTGATGAACATGAATTTATCCAGTGTTTCTAGTTTGACCAGCTGTTTTCAGCAACTGAGATTTGTTTTGAATTCGGTTGCCATATTGGCTGGTTTGCTAGCGACAAGCTATTTAGCTAGTTTCTAGCCTAATGTTTGATATGCAATTATGATATCCTTGTAATTAACAGTCAATGTTGACGAGTGTTCTGGCGAGAAGGCAAACTTTTATAGCTATGCCAGGGAAAATCAGGCATTATTAGCTCATTGTTCTGGATGTATACAAATTAAGGTAAACAGCTACTTTGCTGTTATACTGACTGCAAAGGTCGCGACTGTGTTAGCTTTAGCTAGCTTACTTAGTTCTCATTAAAGAGTTAGAACTAATTCTAATAGGTGAAGGCTAATGCTAACATGACAGATAATGCTAACATATGATCGCTAATGCTAACATGACAGATAATGCTAACATATAGTCGCTAATGCTAACATGACAGATAATGCTAACATATGGTCGCTAATGCTAACATATGGTCACTAACATGACAGATAATGCTAACATATTGTCTCTAATGCTAACAAGACAGGTAATGCTAACATATGGTCGCTAATGCTAACTTGTGCACACGTAACCAGTAATGCTTAATAGTGACCACGAGTGTTGTTTTGGTATTCGCAGTGAATAAAGTAACGCTCCCTATACTTTCAATGTATTTTTCTGCAAAAAAGGTGGGTAAACCCTTATATTTACCCTCCCCTACAACAACTGAGCACTAATGCTAACGTGTGACCGCTAATGCTAACTAGTTACAGCTGTTTGACTGAGTTGGCTGATAGTCTGACCTCTGTGTGACCTTCTTCCTGGCAGGTCTCAGTATCCGGGGTGCTCAGGAGCAGGATCCTCCGGACCCCCAGCTCATGAGGCTGGACAACATGCTGCTGGCTGAGGGCGTGTCCGGGCCAGAGAAAGGTGGTGGATCTGCAGCTGCCGCGGCAGCAGCCGCTGCAGCGGGGGGCGGAGCCGAGAACTCCATTGAACACTCGGACTACAGGGCCAAGCTGACGCAAATCAGACAGATTTACCACACAGAGCTGGAGAAATATGAGCAGGTGAATACACAACTGACTTCCTGGTCACACTGACCATTACATTGTTCAGGATATATGGCTGCATGAAACTTAATGCGTGAAACTTAATGCGTGAAACGTAATTATAATAATAGTAATAAAAGTAATAATAACAATAATAATAACAATAACAACAATAACAATAATAATAATAACAATACTAATAATAACAATAATAATAGTAATAATAATCACAACAATAACAATAATAATAATAACAATACTAATAATAACAATAATAATAGTAATAATAACAATAATAATAATAGTAATAATAATAATAATACAAGTAAATAATAATAATAATAATAGTAATAATAACAATAATAATAATAGTAATAATAATAATAATACAAGTAATAATAATAATAATAGTAATAATAATAATAATAATAGTAATAATAACAATAATAATAATAATAATAATAATACAAGTAATAATAATAATAATAGCAATAATAATAATAATAATAATAATACAAGTAATAATAATAATAGTAATAATAATAATAATAATAGTAATAATAACAATAATAATAGTAATACTAGTAGTAATAATAATAATAATAACAGTAATAATAACAATAATAATAGTAATAACAATAATAACAATAATAATAGTAGTAATAATAATAATAGTAATAATAACAATAATAATAATACAAGTAATAATAATAACAATAACAATAATACAAGTAATAATACCAATAATAATTGTAGTAATAATAATAATAGTAGTAATAATAACAATAATAATAACAGTAATAATAACAATATTAATAATAGCAATAATAATAATAGTAATAATAATAACAATAACAATAATAATAATAGTAATAATAATAATACAAGTAATACTAACAATAACAATAATAATAATAATAGTAATAAAAATAATAATAATAATAGTAATAATAATAACAATAATAATAATAGTAATAATAATAAAGATAACAATAATAATAATAACAATAATAATAATACAAGTAATGATAACAATAATAATAATAATAATAGTAATAATAATAATAATAACAATAATAATAATAATAACAATAATAATAATAATAATAGTAATAATAATAACAATAACAATAATAATAATAACAATAATAATAATACAAGTAATGATAACAATAATAATAGTAGTAATAATAACAACAATAATAATAATCGTATTAATAATAATAATAGTAATAACAATAATAATAGTAATAACAATAACAATAATACAAGTAATAATAACAATAATTGTAGTAATAATAATAATAGTAGTAATAATAGTAGTAATAATAACAATGATAATAATAATAATACTAATACTAATAACAATAACAATGATACAAGTAATAATAGCAATAATAATTGTAGTAGTAATAATAATAGTAGTAATAATAGTAGTAATAATAACAATAATAATAATAGTAATAATAATAACAAAAATAATAATAATAGTAATAATAATAACAACAATAACAATACTAGTAATAATAATAATAATAATACAAGTAATAATAACAACAATAACAATAATAATACTCATAACAATAATAATAATACAAGTAATAATAACAATAATAGTAATAATAATATATGCCAATTAGCAAACGCTTTTATCCAAAGCGACTTACATTTGACATACGGATGATTTTGGGGTCACTTTGTTGTAACTACACAGTTACATTTCTTATGCGAGATCCAACCAGCAGGGATGAGGTTCCTGGTTCCTGTTTACATTTAACGGGACAGAGACCATGTCGTTGGTTTACATCACATTTATTTATTCTTAACCTACACAGTAACAACACCGGTTGGTAATTGGATGTGAAAAGTTCGAGGTCATAAGTACATCCTTGAAAACCTTGTACAAAGTACACTAAGAACAGAAAGACCCACACTGAATTATGTTCCCTATTACCAGCTTTATTGTCAATGTCTCGATCCAACACGGATCATCGTCAGGTCAAACAGAGTGGGTGATCCCATCCCTAAATATACACACATTTCATCCCATAATGCACGTACATTGTTTATATTTACTGCACATAGATATAGGTGAAATAGAGAGTATAGCATGGAAATCAGTCGGTAAAACTGAACTCTTGATTCTAATCAAACATACTCATGCCTGTCATGTAAATGAGGTGGAGGAAGACAGCACACACCTCTCCTAAGAGTGTGTTGCTTTTATGGTGCGTCCAGACTTCTAATTAGCCAAATGTTTTACTTAGGAAATTAATATGAACTCAAGTGTTTGCTCAATAAACAAACTATAAAGAAGATTCAGGTCCTCCTAGAAATAAGATCTACAAGGTGCATGTCTGACACGAAGTAGCTTCCACTGTTGGTGAAGATGTAGTAATGCCTGTACACACACACACACACACACACACACACACACACACACACACACACACACACACACACACACACACACACACACACACACACACACACACACACACACACACACACACACACACACACACACACTGACACACACACACACACACACACAACATGAATGATTTACCGGTAATTAAATTCCATTCGATGATGTAAGTGTTAGCATACTGACACGTATGGGGGTATGGTAACTTATTGAGTGACTATATCACCCACATGGTTTCCAGTCCTGGTTACTGTTGAGCTTCCCACGACATCCCTCCCCTCTCCGCAGGCGTGTAATGAGTTCACCACCCACGTGATGAACCTGCTGAGGGAGCAGAGCCGCACGCGGCCCATCTCTCCCAAGGAGATCGAGCGCATGGTGGGCATCATCCACCGCAAGTTCAGCTCCATCCAGATGCAGCTCAAACAGAGCACCTGTGAGGCCGTCATGATCCTACGCTCCAGGTTCCTCGACGCCAGGTGAGTGTGTGTGTGTGTGCATGTGTCTGTGTGTGTGTGTGTGTGTGTGAGTCGGTGGTGTGTGTGTGTGTGTGTGTGTGTGTGTGTGTGTGTGTGTGTGTGTGTGTGTGTGTGTGTGTGTGTGTGAGTCGGTGTGTGTGTGTGTGTGAGTCGGTGTGTGTGTGTATATGTGTGCGTGTGTATATGTGTGTGTGTGTGTGTGTGTGTGTAGGATGTATGTGCATTAAGACTGATTGTCTTAAGTGTGTTAGTGTGTAATTTACATCTAAAACACCTCTCTATTCTGGAGTGTGTTTTAGTTTACCATTAATGAGGAACAACCTGTTAAGCCACTCAATCACCATCACTGGAGACAGGGGGAAATGAGAACCCACCTAGACAGTCTAAAGCCTTCTGTTATAGGCCATGAGATGGTAGGTGAGAACTGTGGGATATTCCTGGGTTTGAGAGAGAGAGAGAGACATGCTCACAGAGACACTGGGGGATCCTGAGGAAGTGGCACATGCCTGGTAGTTGGTCTGTACTGTTTCCTGTAATATACTTGTATTAATGTCTGTCCGGTGCTCATTTGAAATGGGCCTTGTGACCTCAGAAGGCCAGGTAGGCTAGAAGGAGCTGTTAGTCCAGTTAGAATAGATTGATGAGTCCGTTTTGACATCTGCAGGTCTATTCAATGTATTTAATATTCATTGCCTTCTCTCTCCTCTCATTCTCTCTCTCTCTCTGTCTCTCATTCTCTCTCTCTCTCTCTGTCTCTCATTCTCTCTCTCTCTCTCTCTCTCTCTTCTCTCTCTCTCTCTCTCTCTCTCTCTCTCTCTCTCTCTCTCTCTCTGTCTCTCTCTGTCTGTCTCTTCTGTCTTATCTCTCTCTCTATCTCTCTCTCCTCTCTCTCTCTCTCTCTCTCTCTCTCTCTCTCTCTATCTCTCTCTCCTCTCTCTCTCTCTATATCTCATCTCATTCTCTCTCTGTCTCTGTCTGTCTCTCTCTCTCTCTCTCTCTCTCTCTCTCTCTCTCTCTCTCTCTCTCTCTCCCTTTTCTTTTCGCCCATCTCAGACGGAAAAGGCGGAACTTCAGCAAGCAGGCCACGGAGATCCTGAACGAGTACTTCTACTCACACCTCAGCAACCCTTACCCGAGCGAGGAGGCCAAGGAGGAACTAGCAAAAAAGTGCAGCATCACTGTGTCCCAGGTGAGTGACGCTACAATACACATCCACCACCTGAAACGAATATATGACTTAATGAGAGATAAAGTACCGCTTGTCTAGTGTTGCCAGTAACACTATTCTGTCATCTACTTTTGAGTAGCAGTGAATTGAGTATACCTTTGAGGGCTCCTGATTGGCTGAAGGTTGTGGCTACCAGGAAGTGACATGAACATGCATTGTTTTACAGTTGGCTGTAGATTCCTTCCCAATGTGCATGCCTCCCCCCCCCCCCCCCATCATTCCCACCTGCCACGTGTGTGTGTGTATTGTGTATGTGTTGTCTCGGTCTGTCAGATCTGCTCAGCCTTGTGACACTGTGACAGCGGTGAAAGGGAACTGGAGCGTGTGATGCTGGACGGAGCGTTCGGTCGCTGCGCTAGCCAAGCGCTACGTGCTAACACGTATTAAAAAAAAAAGTGACCTGCATAGGCCGTGCGTAGGTGGTCACCATTCCTCCAACCCCCTACTCCAACACAACTAGACCTTCTTATCTATAGGCATTATACTTTCTTCAACGGAAAGCCCTATTTTACCCCAAGCATGTTTCCTTTTCCCAATGCCCCCCCTCCCCTGCTCCTAACAACCACATCAATGTCTACTTATCTAGTTACTATCATGTGAGAAACTACTCTCAAATCTTTAATTAACAGTATTCCTCAGTTAGGATTTCTAGTGGTTCTGTTTTCTTGGTCCCCCCAAAAAATATAAGCGATCATCCCAGTTTGCGCCACAAAAAAAATAAAAAAATGTACTTTTGAAATTTGGGTCTGTAGTAGTACTTGGTGCCTTCCAGCGAAAATTTGTCCCCCCCCCCCCTCCCCCGCCATTTTATTTTTCTCCGTGTCGTTAAGCCGTAAAGCATATGATGTGAAATGTTGTCTCTTTTGTGTTGGGGGAGGGGGTGTGGCCTGAGTGCAGACCTGTCATATGCTGTAAAAAGCCCATTCTTTTCTGCCTTCAGGGTGTGGGAACCACCATCACAGTGTCACAGGTATGTTACGATCTCTCTCCTCATCTGCTCTGTGTTTTTCCTGTTGTCGTATGTCCATGTTCTATGATAATAATGTATGTTTTCTCAATACACAGTGGCAGGCTACTGTTCACATGGGACAAGATATACAGATGTATGTACAGTGGGGCAAAAAGTATTTAGTCAGCCACCAATTGTGCAAGTTCTCCCACTTAAAAATATGAGAGAGGCCTGTAATTTTCATCATAGATACACTTCAACTATGACAGACAAAATGAGAGAAATAAAATCCAGAAAATCACATTGTAGAATTTTTTATGAATTTATTTGCAAATTATGGTGGAAAATAAGTATTTGGTCAATAACAAAAGTTTATCTCAATACTTTGTTATATACCCTTTGTTGGCAATGACAGAGGTCAAACATTTTCTGTAGGTTTTCACGGCGGTGTGTTTGGGATCATTGTCATGCTGAAAGACCCAGCCACATTTCATCTTCAATACCCTTGCTGATGGAAGGAGGTTTTCACTCAAAATCTCACGATACATGGCCCCATTCATTCTTTCCTTTACACGGATCAGTCGTCCTGGTCCCTTTGCAGAAAAACAGCCCCAAAGCATGATTTTCCACCCCCATGCTTCACAGTAGGTATGGTGTTCTTTGGATGCAACTCAGCATTCTTTGTCCTCCAAACACGACGAGTTGAGTTTTTACCAAAAAGTAATATTTTGGTTTGATCTGACCATATGACATTCTCCCAATCTTCTTCTGGATAATCCAAATGTTCTCTAGCAAACTTCAGACGGGCCTGGACATGTACTGGCTTAAGCAGGGGGACATGTCTGAGACTGCAGGATTTGAGTCCCTGGCGGCGTAGTGTGTTACTGATTGTAGGCTTTGTTACTTTGGTCCCAGCTCTCTGCAGGTCATTCACTAGGTCCCCCTGTGTGGTTATGGGATGTTTGCTCACCGTTCTTGTGATCATTTTGACCCCACGGGGTAAGATCTTGCGTGGAGCCCCAGATCGAGGGAGATTATCAGTGCTCTTGTATGTCTTCCATTTCCTAATAATTGCTCCCACAGTTGATTTCTTCAAACCAAGCTGCTTACCTATTGCAGATTCAGTCTTCCCAGCCTGGTGCAGGTCTACAATTTTGTTTCTGGTGTCCTTTGACAGCTCTTTGGTCTTGTCCATAGTGGAGTTTGGAGTGTGACTGTTTGAGGTTGTGGACAGGTGTCTTTTATACTGATAACAAGTTCAAACAGGTGCCATTAATACAGGTAATGAGTGGAGGACAGAGGAGCCTCTTAAAGAAGAAGTTACAGGTCTGTGAGAGCCAGAAATCTTGCTTGTTTGTAGGTGACCAAATACTTATTTTCCACCATCCTACAATGTGATTTTCTGGATTTTTTTTCTCTAATTTTGTCTGTCATAGTTGAAGTGTACCTATGATGAAAATTACAGGCCTCTCTCATCTTTTTAAGTGGGAGAACTTGCACAATTGGTGGCTGACTAAATACTTTTGTTGCCCCACTGTACAGTATAGGAAAAACATTCAAAAAATCCACACAAGACATCCACATACATGCACTGTACATGCACGCGCACAGAAAACCACTAACAGTCTTCATGACAGTTGCATGCAGTTTTACATAGACTACAGAACAGACTGCAGAGCAGACTACAGATCAGACTACAGAGAAGACTACAGAGAAGACTACAGAGCAGACTACAGAACAGACTGCAGAGCAGACTACAGAGCAGACTACAGAACAGACTACAGAGAAGACTACAGAACAGACTGCAGAGCAGACTACAGAACAGACTACAGAGCAGACTACAGATCAGACTACAGATCAGACTACAGATCAGACTACAGAGAAGACTACAGAGCAGACTGCAGAGCAGACTACAGAGAAGACTACAGAGAAGACTACAGAGCAGACTACAGAACAGACTACAGAGAAGACTACAGAGCAGACTACAGAGCAGACTACAGAGAAGACTACAGAGAAGTCTACAGAACAGACTACAGAACAGACTACAGAGCAGACTACAGAGCAGACTACAGAGAAGACTACAGAACAGACTACAGAGAAGACTGCAGAGCAGACTACAGAACAGACTACAGAGAAGACTGCAGAGCAGACTACAGAGCAGACTACAGATCAGACTACAGAGCAGACTACAGAACAGACTACAGAACAGACTACAGAGAAGACTACAGAACAGACTACAGAGAAGACTGCAGAGCAGACTACAGAACAGACTACAGAGAAGACTGCAGAGCAGACTACAGAACAGACTACAGAGAAGACTGCAGAGCAGACTGCAGAGCAGACTACAGAGCAGACTACAGAGCAGACTACAGAGAAGACTGCAGAGCAGACTACAGAGCAGACTACAGAGCAGACTACAGAGTAGACTACAGAGCAGACTACAGAGAAGACTACAGAGCAGACTACAGAGCAGACTACAGAACAGACTGCAGAGAAGACTGCAGAACAGACTGCAGAACAGACTGCAGAGCAGACTACAGAGCAGACTACAGAGCAGACTGCAGAACAGACTGCAGAGAAGACTGCAGAGCAGACTGCAGAGCAGACTACAGAGAAGACTGCAGAGCAGACTGCAGAGCAGACTATAGAGCAGACTACAGAGCAGACTACAGAGCAGACTGCAGAACAGACTACAGAGTAGACTACAGAGAAGACTACAGAGCAGACTACAGAGAAGACTACAGAGCAGACTACAGAACAGACTGCAGAACAGACTGCAGAACAGACTGCAGAACAGACTGCAGAGCAGACTACAGAGCAGACTACAGAGCAGACTGCAGAACAGACTGCAGAACAGACTACAGAGCAGACTACAGAGCAGACTACAGAGCAGACTACAGAACAGACTGCAGAACAGACTGCAGAGCAGACTACAGAGCAGACTACAGAGAAGACTACAGAGCAGGCTACAGAGCAGACTACAGAGCAGGCTACAGAGCAGGCTACAGAGCAGACTACAGAGCAGGCTACAGAGCAGACTACAGAGCAGACTACAGAGCAGACTACAGAACAGGCACTGGCTCCCTTCGTATGGAAGAAGAAGGAGCACCATGGATATGTCACTACACATATTGTATACAGGTAGTGGTCACTCTCAATGGATCAGAGCCCCTCACCTGTAGCCTGACGGACAGATCTACCAACCTTTTGGCTGTCTTACTTTACAGCTTTGTTTGAGTTAGTGGGAGTCTCTGAAGTAGACATTATCCATTAGGTTGTATGAACATCTCAGACGGAACATCAATCTAACGTGGTTGACAGGGGGGAGTCTATTGGCCTGGGGTGAGGAGGAGGAGCGGAGGAGAGGAGATGCTAGTGAATTATTGAGCGCAGCTGTTTGGTTTCTCTCTCTGGTGAGTTGGGGGGAGAGGCCGGAGTTGTCAGGTCCCGGTATGGAGCAATACGTCTCAGACTCCCTCTTTCTGTGCTCTCTCTGTTATACTGTATCTACCTCTCTCGCTGTGTCTCTCTCTCTGTCTCTCTCTCTCTGTCTCTGTCTCTCTCTCCCTCTCTCTATCTCTCTCTCTCTCTCTCTCTCTCTCTCTCTCTCTCTGTCTCTCTCTCTCTCTCTTTCTCTCTCTCACCCTCCCTCTTTCTGTGCTCTCTCTGTTATACTGTATCGACCTCTCTCGCTGTGTCTCACTCTCTCTCTCTCTCTCTCTCTCTCTCTCTCTCTCTCTCTCTCTCTCTCTCTATCCCTCTCTCACCCTCCCTCTTCCTGTGCCCTCTCTGTGCTCTCATATGTACTCTCTCTCTTTCTCTTTCTCTCCATCTTCTCTCCTTCCCCCTCTCTCAGAGGTCAGATGACTTCCTCTGTTTATCTGTCTCTCACAGATTGTGTTTTAGGCTAGGTAGCCTAGCGGGTAGAGAGGTGAGCCAGCAGCCGGAGGGTTTCCAGTTCGATTGCCAGGTCTGATGGAAAAATCATTTGACGGGAAGCAAGCTGGCAGCCGGAGGGTTGCCTGTATCAAATCCTAGATGCTATTGCCCGCCGTTGTGCCCTTGAGCACAGCATATAACCTCCGACAATAACTGTTCCACAGGCACCCAGTGTAACAGTCCCTTGCTCCAACCTCTATATGTATGTAACAGTCCCCTGCTCCAACCTCTATATGTATGTAACAGTCCCCTGCTCCAACCTCTATATGTCTGTAACAGTCCCCTGCTCCAACCTCTCCAACCTCTATATGTATGTAACAGTCCCCTGCTCCAACCTCTCCAACCTCTATATGTATGTAACAGTCCCCTGCTCCAACCTCTATATGTCTGTAACAGTCCCCTGCTCCAACCTCTCCAACCTCTATATGTATGTAACAGTCCCCTGCTCCAACCTCTCCAACCTCTATATGTCTGTAACAGTCCCCTGCTCCAACCTCTCCAACCTCTATATGTCTGTAACAGTCCCCTGCTCCAACCTCTCCAACCTCTATATGTATGTAACAGTCCCCTGCTCCAACCTCTCCAACCTCTATATGTCTGTAACAGTCCCCTGCTCCAACCTCTCCAACCTCTATATGTCTGTAACAGTCCCCTGCTCCAACCTCTCCAACCTCTATATGTCTGTAACAGTCCCCTGCTCCAACCTCTATATGTCTGTAACAGTACCCTGCTCCAACCTCTATATGTCTGTAACAGTCCCCTGCTCCAACCTCTCCAACCTCTATATGTATGTAACAGTCCCCTGCTCCAACCTCTCCAACCTCTATATGTCTGTAACAGTCCCCTGCTCCAACCTCTCCAACCTCTATATGTATGTAACAGTCCCCTGCTCCAACCTCTCCAACCTCTATATGTCTGTAACAGTCCCCTGCTCCAACCTCTCCAACCTCTATATGTATGTAACAGTACCTTGCTCCAACCTCTCCAACCTCTATATGTATGTAACAGTACCCTGCTCCAACCTCTGCCTCTGTATGTCTGGTTGTCTATGGGAGGTTGAGATAAAGCAGATGTCCCATTTCAGTTCGGACCTTGTGTCTTCTATGTCTTCACGGTTCCTTTCTTGCTTAATTCATGCATCTCCACTGGCATCTCCACTACCATCTCCACTGGCATCTCCACTGGCATCTCCACTTGAATCTCCACTTGCATCTCCACTACCATCTCCACTACCATCTCCACTACCATCTCTCCAGTAGCATCTCCACTAGCATCTCCACTATGTCTGTAACAGTCCCCAGTGGAGATGTTACATACATCTCCACTGGCATCTCCACTAGCATCTCCACTGGCATCTCCACTAGCATCTCCACTGGCATCTCCACTAGCATCTCCACTAGCCTCTCCACTGGCATCTCCACTAGCATCTCCACTAGCCTCTCCACTAGCCTCTCCACTAGCCTCTCCATTAGCATCTCCACTAGCCTCTCCACTAGCCTCTCCACTAGCATCTCCACTAGCATCTCCACTAGCATCTTCACTGGCATCTCCACTAGCCTCTCCACTAGCATCTCCACTGGCATCTCCACTAGCCTCTCCACTAGCCTCTCCACTGGCATCTCCACTGGCATCTCCACTAGCATCTCCACTAGCCTCTCCACTAGCATCTCCACTGGCATCTCCACTAGCATCTCCACTAGCATCTCCACTAGCATCTCCACTAGCTTCTCCACAAGCCTCTCCACTAGCATCTCCGCTGGCATCCCCACTGGCATCTCCACTGGCATCTCCACTGGCATCTCCACTAGCATCTCCACTAGCCTCTCCACTAGCATCTCCACTAGCCTCTCCACTAGCATCTCCGCTGGCATCTCCACTAGCATCTCCACTAGCATCTCCACTAGCAATTCCACTGGCATCTCCACTGGCATCTCCACTGGCATCTCCACTAGCCTCTCCACTTGCCTCTCCACTTGCCTCTCCACTAGCCTCTCCACTAGCCTCTCCACTAGCATCTCCACTAGCCTCTCCACTAGCATCTCCACTAGCATCTCCACTGGCATCTCCACTGGCATCTCCACTAGCATCTCCACTGGCATCTCCACTGGCATCTCCACTAGCATCTCCACTGAGCATCTCCACTGGCCGTCTCCATCTTTCCTCCTCTCTCTATTCTCCTTGTAGCTCTTGAACCAGTAGCCTAGCCCGATCCGTTTTCCCAGACGTATCAATATAGTTTGGTCACTTATTTTGAGAAATTAAAAAATATATATATTTGAGAAAAGAAGGACCTTGCTCTTGCTCGCTGGATACAAAATAGGCAACAGTGTTCACAGAGTGAACTAGAGAGAAGTCTGAGTGCTTCTCTGGTGTGATGTGATCCTTTCGGTCTAATTTGCATAAACATTGTGATTGGATGATAGCTATGGAGGTTATTGAATCAGGATAAAATGATCTCTTCGAGCTCATTAACGATAGAATGTTCGTATTTGAACATTGCCCGAAAGGCCAGTGTCGTTGGCCAATGACAGGACTAGAAAGATGTGGAATGTAGTTGCTGAACTGAGACAATAACCAGGCTATAATAGACAGACCTATCCTGACAATCTTTAGAAAATGTGCCACTTTCTTGGAATACATTTTTGTGTTGTAAATGCATGAGCCACAGTAACAACCATTGAAAGTCAATGTGTTTTATTTCTATGGTCACAACATTGACATTAGACAGTAGCTTAGTCCAAATATTATTCTCCTAGATGGAATACTCATCACACTCTTTGGTGACAGCTGTAGAGAGATTGGTGATGGACCACATCTAATAGTTGGCTGGCCATCCACACGACAGTCCTGATTGGTCCTTGCAGACTCTGGGACTGGAATATGAGTTGGCTGGCCATCCACACGACAGTCCTGATTGGTCCTTGCAGACTCTGGGACTGGAATATGAGTTGGCTGGCCATCCACACGACAGTCCTGATTGGTCCTTGCAGACTCTGGGACTGGAATATGAGTTGGCTGGCCATCCACACGACAGTCCTGATTGGTCCTTGCAGACTCTGGGACTGGAATATGAGTTGGCTGGCCATCCACACGACAGTCCTGATTGGTCCTTGCAGACTCTGGGACTGGAATATGAGCGACTCTCGTCCACAATGCTTTATTTATTTATCTAATTTTGAGTTGAAATCATGACTGGCCGAAACGTCATGACTTTAACTCAGAATCAGGTCAATAAAACATCAAGATTTTAATTGTGAGCAAGAGTCGCTCTTGTTTACTTCAGAATGCTCCTTTTGATTTATTTGGTTGCACCTCGTCTCACGTTCGGTTGAGTGCCTCCTACTCCTCTCCAGGGGCGGGGACAACCTGAAGTGATGTTTTTTTCAAAATGGTGGACAATGTCTGACTCACTACATTATTTCCCTTTTATCTCTCATCCTTCCCTCTCTCTCTCTCTCTCTCTCTCTCGCTCTCTCTCTCTATTCCCTTTCCTGGAACTTGCCGATGTCCTACTCAGGTGTCCAATTGGTTCGGCAACAAGAGGATCCGGTACAAGAAGAACATCGGCAAGTTCCAGGAGGAGGCTAACCTCTATGCAGCCAAGACAGCGGTGACGGCAACCCACGCCGTGGCAGCAGCCATCCACAGCAGCCAGGCCAACTCACCCACCACGCCCAACTCTGGTAGGCACACTTGGTGGTAAGACCAGAGTCGTATGTATATGTTGTGGTAAATGTGTAAAAAAAATAAAATAAGGGAAATGTTTACATTTCACGGTAACATATATATATATATAATATAATAATAATATAATATAATATAATATATATATATAATATAGATTTGGATAGTAACACAGAAGTGCTGTTCGATACTTAACAAAAGTGATGATTTCTGGCTGCTGTTATTGCTGCTTGCTTGTTTCTAGTTTTTTCCTACTCTTGTAATTTATTCATTTTTCTTTTGTTATTTTGTTTTCATTGTTTCACTTATTCAACTTTCTAAGAAGTAATATTGTAGTAATATTGTAGTAATATTGTAGTAATATTGTAGTAATATTGTATCAAACATACGGCCCAAGGGATCCAAAAAATAAATAAAACCATCTATATACATTAAAAAAATAAATGAAAACTGTTTATAAATGATATTGGACCTACATTTATACAGTCTTTTCACTCGGTCCAGGTTGCTAACAATCACTGAAATGAAAGCTAGACAGTCAAGGAGCATAAAAAATTCTCCAAACTATGGTTAGAGGGCAATTTTTTTTCTCACCATTTTGACTGACAATTGTTTGGTCCATTTTGACTGCAAGGAAATATACAGTGCCTTGCGAAAGTATTCGGCCCCCTTGAACTTTGCCACATTTCAGGCTTCAAACATAAAGATATAATATATTTTTTTGTGAAGAATCAACAACAAGTGGGACACAATCATGAAGTGGAATGACATTTATTGGATATTTCAAACTTTTTTAACAAATCAAAAACTGAAAAATTGGGCGTGCAAAATTATTCAGCCCCTTTACCTTCAGTGCAGCAAACTCTCTCCAGAAGTTCAGTGAGGATCTCTGAATGATCCAATGTTGACCTAAATGACTAATGATGATAAATACAATCCACCTGTGTGTAATCAAGTCTCCGTATAAATGCACCTGCACTGTGATAGTCTCAGAGGTCCGTTAAAAGCGCAGAGAGCATCACGAAGAACAAGGAACACACCAGGCAGGTCCGAGATACTGTTGTGAAGAAGTTTAAAGCCGGATTTGGATACAAAAAGATTTTCCAAGCTTTAAACATCCCAAGGAGCACTGTGCAAGCGATAATATTGAAATGGAAGGAGTATCAGACCTCTGCAAATCTACCAAGACCTGGCCGTCCCTCTAAACTTTCAGCTCATACAAGGAGAAGACTGATCAGAGATGCAGCCAAGAGGCCCATGATCACTCTGGATGAACTGCAGAGATCTACAGCTGAGGTGGGAGACTCTGTCCATAGGACAACAATCAGTCGTATATTGCACAAATATGGCCTTTATGGAAGAGTGGCAAGAAGAAAGCCATTTCTTAAAGATATCCATAAAAAGTGTTGTTTAAAGTTTGCCACAAGCCACCTGGGAGACACACCAAACATGTGGAAGAAGGTGCTCTGGTCAGATGAAACCAAAATGGAACTTTTTGGCAACAATGCAAAACGTTATGTTTGGCGTAAAAGCAACACAGCTGAACACACCATCCCCACTGTCAAACATGGTGGTGGCAGCATCATGGTTTGGGCCTGCTTTTCTTCAGCAGGGACAGGGAAGATGGTTAAAATTGATGGGAAGATGGATGGAGCCAAATACAGGACCATTCTTGAAGAATGGTCCTGCAAAAGACCTGAGACTGGGACGGAGATTTGTCTTCCAACAAGACAATGATCCAAAACATAAAGCAAAATCTACAATGGAATGGTTCAAAAATAAACATATCCAGGTGTTAGAATGGCCAAGTCAAAGTCCAGACCTGAATCCAATCGAGAATCTGTGGAAAGAACTGAAAACTGCTGTTCACAAATGCTCTCCATCCAACCTCACTGAGCTCGAGCTGTTTTGCAAGGAGGAATGGGAAAACATTTCAGTCTCTCGATGTGCAAAACTGATAGAGACATACCCCAAGCGACTTACAGCTGTAATTGCAGCAAAAGGTGGCGCTACAAAGTTAACTTAAGGGGGCTGAATAATTTTGCACGCCCAATTTTTCAGTTTTTGATTTGTTAAAAAAGTTTGAAATATCCAATAAATGTTGTTCCACTTCATGATTGTGTCCCACTTGTTGTTGATTCTTCACAAAAAAATACAGTTTTATATCTTTATGTTTGAAGCCTGAAATGTGGCAAAAGGTGGCAAAGTTCAAGGGGGCCGAATACTTTCGCAAGGCACTGTAACACATTTTGAATACGACCCTCCAGACCTCTGTAAAGACTGAATGAGGAGGCAGAATGAGTTTGACACCCCTGTGACTGTGGTACTGCTAGGGATAGTTGGGTGGCAGGTTGCTAGGGATAGTTGGGTGGCAGGTTGCTAGGGATAGTTGGGTGGCAGGTTGCTAGGGGTATTTGGGTGGGTGGTTGCTAGGGGTAGTTGGGTGGGTGGTTGCTAGGGATAGTTGGGTGGCTGGTTGCTAGGGGTAGTTGGGTGGGTGGTTGCTAGGGGTAGTTGGGTGGGTGGTTGCTAGGGGTAGTTGGGTGGGTGGTTGCTAGGGATAGTTGGGTGGCAGGTTGCTAGGGGTAGTTGGGTGGGTGGTTGCTAGGGGTAGTTGGGTGGGTGGTTGCTAGGGATAGTTGGGTGGCTGGTTGCTAGGGGTAGTTGGGTGGGTTGTTGCTAGGGGTAGTGGGGTGGGTGGTTGCTAGGGGTAGTGGGGTGTGTGGTTGCTAGGGGTAGTTGGGTGGGTGGTGGGCGGGAGGGAGGGAGGGACATCTGGCATTGTTTGTTAAAATTGCAAATGACAATTAAATATTGATAATAAAAATCAACACAACGAATTATTAAAATGTTCACGCTCTGACGTCAAATCAAACCTAAGCCCATTTTTTTTTTTTTATCTTCATTTAATGTTCTATAGCAGTTCTTACAATTCCAATACAATTGATGTAGGCAATGAGACTCGGGGCTTAATAAAGTCATGATGGGAGGTTTTCAAGTCCCTTCCATTTTCTTTTATCCAGGCTTCCAGATGAAAGATGAGGAATTTCAACTGGACTCTGCTGAGAGCAAAAACTCCCTTTTAACCAACATGTTCAGCGCCGGTACTGATTCAGGAAACCTTTTATGTGTTGTGGTCATTCATCCCACCTAGAACTATAGTCCTTCCATCGGTCCCTTCTCACACCCCCGACCATAGTGGAAGCTTGTCTCCCTCTCCACCACCTCAACCTGAATTCAATTTGTTTCATTTAGGATATGAGTACGCTAGTTCCTGTTTAGGTTGCTTCATTTAGGATATGAGTACGCTAGTTCCTGTTTTGGTTGCTTCATTTAGGATACGAGTACACTAGTTCCTGTTTAGGTTGCTTAATTTAGGATATGAGTACGCTAGTTCCTGTTTAGGTTGCGTAATTTAGGATATGAGTACGCTAGTTCCTGTTTAGGTTGCTTCATTTAGGATATGAGTACGCTAGTTCCTGTTTAGGTTGCTTAATTTAGGATATGAGTACGCTAGTTCCTGTTTAGGTTGCTTAATTTAGGATACGAGTACACTAGTTCCTGTTTAGGTTGCTTCATTTAGGATATGAGTACACTAGTTCCTGTTTAGGTTGCTTCATTTAGGATACGAGTACACTAGTTCCTGTTTAGTTTGTTTCATTTAGGATATGAGTACGCTAGTTCCTGTTTAGGTTGCTTCATTTCGGATACGAGTACGCTAGTTCTTGTTTCGTCTCTCTTCCCTCGGTCCTTACTCTCTCTGTTTTCATCTCCCTTCCCTCTGTCCTTACTATCTCTGTTTTCATCTGTCTTCCCTCTGTCCTTACACTCTCTGTTTTCATCTCTCTTTATTTTGTCCTTTCTATATATACAGTCTTCTTGTTTTGGATAGTTTAGTTGTTCGCATGTATGGATCAGTGAGTGTAATGTAGTGTGACGTTGCCCCTAGTCGCATATCTTGGGGTCAGTTTAGCACTTCCCCCACTAATGGTTAAGATTAGGATTGGGTAAAGGGAAGCTGATCCTAGATCTGTATGTGTTCTTATATTCAGCTACTTCCATCTCTCCTCTCCAGGTTCCTCTGCCTCTTTTAGCCTCCCTAACTCTGGGGACATGTTCATGAGCATGCAGAGTCTGAATGGGGCCTCTTACCAGGGGGCTCAAGTCGGAGCTAATGTGCAGTCACAGGTAGGTCAGGGTGAGAGGTCAGGAAGAGAGGTCAGGGTTCAAGGCTTACTTAAGGGTCACATACTATTGACTGTACTATTGGGGTCAATACCCTTTAAAAAAAAATTGGAGTCATTCCATGAATTGGAATAATGGAGACAATTTGGCCTTCACTTTCTCTGAGGATTTCGTTGAATTCATGGAATGATTTTGAGTTGGAATGAGATTGGACTTCAACTCAAAACTGTAGCAATTCATTGATAGTCGACAGGTAATGTCCAGTCTGGGTACAGCAGGACATTCTACTGTAGGTTATGCAGCTTGATTATTTATTATCTTAGAAGGTGTTCGTCAGGTGTAAGAAATATGGCTTTAGATATTATAGACCTTTTGACATATTTCTGTATTTCTATGACAGTATATTGTAGATTACAGGTTCTGTTATTTGAGAAGGTAGAGTGTCTGGCTTTGACTTGAGCTCTTGGGCTGGGATTCCCCACTTTCTTTACTTACCTGTCCCATGTCTGTTCTATACTGTCCCATGTCTGTTCTTTACTGTCCCATGTCTGTTCTTTACTGTCCCATGTCTGCTCTTTACTGTCCCATGTCTGTTCTTTACTGTCCCATGTCTGTTCTTTACTGTCCCATGTCTGTTCTTTACTGTCCCATGTCTGCTCTTTACTGTCCCATGTCTGCTCTTTACTGTCCCATGTATCTCTTTACTGTCCCATGTCTGTTCTTTACTTTACTGTCTCATATCTGTTCTTTACTGTCCCATGTCTGTTCTTTACTGTCCCATGTCTGCTCTTTACTGTCCCATGTCTGTTCTTTACTGTCCCATGTCTGTTCTTTACTGTCTCATGTGTGTTCTCTATTGTCCCATGTCTGTTCTTTACTGTCCCATGTCTGTTCTGTTCTATACTGTCCCTTGTCTGTTCTTTACTGTCCCATGTCTGTTCTTTACTGTCCCATGTCTGTTCTTTACTGTCCCATGTCTGTTCTTTACTGTCCCATGTCTGCTCTTTACTGTCCCATGTCTGCTCTTTACTGTCACATGTCTGTTCTGTTCTATACTGTCCCATGTCTGTTCTTTACTGTCCCATGTCTGTTCTATACTGTCCCATGTCTGTTCTTTACTGTCTCATGTCTGTTCTTTACTGTCCCATGTCTGTTCTTTACTGTCCCATGTTTGTTCTTTATTTTACTGTCCCATGTCTGTTCTTTACTGTCTCATGTCTGTTCTGTTCTATACTGTCCCATGTCTGTTCTTTACTGTCTCATGTCTGTTCTGTTCTATACTCTCCCATGTCTGCTCTTTACTGTCCCATGTCTGTTCTTTACTGTCCCATGTCTGTTCTTTACTGTCTCATGTCTGTTCTGTTCTATACTCTCCCATGTCTGCTCTTTACTGTCCCATGTCTGTTCTTTACTGTCTCATGTCTGTTCTGTTCTATACTGTCTCATATCTGTTCTTTACTGTCCCATATCTGTTCTATACTGTCCCATGTCTGTTCTGTTCTATACTGTCCCATGTCTGCTCTTTACTGTCCCATGTCTGTTCTTTACTGTCCCATGTCTGTTCTTTACTGTCTCATGTCTGTTCTGTTCTATACTCTCCCATGTCTGCTCTTTACTGTCCCATGTCTGTTCTTTACTGTCTCATGCCTGTTCTGTTCTATACTGTCTCATATCTGTTCTTTACTGTCCCATGTCTGTTCTATACTGTCCCATGTCTGTTCTATACTGTCCCATGTCTGTTCTGTTCTATACTGTCCCATGTCTGTTCTGTTCTATACTGTCCCATGTCTGTTCTATACTGTCCCATGTCTGTTCTATACTGTCCCATGTCTGTTCTGTTCTATACTGTCCCATGTCTGTTCTGTCCTATACTGTCCCATGTATGTTTTTTACTGTCCCATGTCTGTTCTTTACTGTCCCATGTCTGTTCTGTTCTTTACTGTCCGATGTCTGTTCTTTACTGTCTCATGTCTGTTCTGTTGTTTACTGTCTCATGTGTGTTCTCTACTGTCCCATGTCTTTTCTTTAAGGTCCCATGTCTGTTCTTTACTGTCCCATGTCTGTTCTGTTCTATACTGTCTCATGTCTGTTCTGTTCTATACTGTCCCATGTCTGTTCTTTACTGTCCCATATCTGTTCTTTACTCTCCCATGTCTGTTCTTTACTGTCCCATGTCTGTTCTGTTCTATACTGTCCCATGTCTGTTCTGTTCTATACTGTCCCTTGTCTGTTCTTTACTGTCCCATGTCTGTTCTTTACTGTCCCATGTCTGTTCTTTATTTTACTGTCCCATGTCTGTTCTTTACTGTCCCATGTCTGTTCTTTACTGTCCCATGTCTGTTCTATACTGTCCCATGTCTGTCCTATACTGTCCCGTGTCTGTTCTTTACTGTCCCGTGTCTGTTGTTCACTGTTCCAGGTCTGTTCTTTACTGTCCCATGTCTGTTCTTTACTGTCCCATGTCTGCTCTTTACTGTCCCATGTCTGTTCTTTACTGTCACATGTCTGTTCTTTACTGTCTCATGTGTGTTCTCTACTGTCCCATGTCTGTTCTTTACTGTCCCATGTCTGTTCTGTTCTATACTGTCCCTTGTCTGTTCTTTACTGTCCCATGTCTGTTCTTTACTGTCCCATGTCTGTTCTTTACTGTCCCATGTCTGTTCTTTACTGTCCCATGTCTGCTCTTTACTGTCCCATGTCTGCTCTTTACTGTCCCATGTCTGTTCTTTACTTTACTGTCTCATATCTGTTCTTTACTGTCCAATGTCTGTTCTTTACTGTCCCATGTCTGCTCTTTACTGTCCCATGTCTGTTCTTTACTGTCCCATGTCTGTTCTTTACTGTCTCATGTGTGTTCTCTACTGTCCCATGTCTGTTCTTTACTGTCCCATGTCTGTTCTGTTCTATACTGTCCCTTGTCTGTTCTTTACTGTCCCATGTCTGTTCTTTACTGTCCCATGTCTGTTCTTTACTGTCCCATGTCTGCTCTTTACTGTCCCATGTCTGCTCTTTACTGTCCCATGTCTGTTCTTTACTGTCACATGTCTGTTCTGTTCTATACTGTCCCATGTCTGTTCTTTACTGTCACATGTCTTTTCTATACTGTCCCATGTCTGTTCTTTACTGTCTCATGTCTGTTCTTTACTGTCCCATGTCTGTTCTTTACTGTCCCATGTTTGTTCTTTATTTTACTGTCCCATGTCTGTCCTTTACTGTCTCATGTCTGTTCTGTTCTATACTGTCCCATGTCTGTTCTTTACTGTCTCATGTCTTTTCTGTTCTATACTCTCCCATGTCTGCTCTTTACTGTCCCATGTCTGTTCTTTACTGTCCCATGTCTGTTCTTTACTGTCTCATGTCTGTTCTGTTCTATACTGTCTCATATCTGTTCTTTACTGTCCCATGTCTGTTCTATACTGTCTCATGTCTGTTCTATACTGTCCCATGTCTGTTCTGTTCTATACTGTCCCATGTCTGTTCTATACTGTCCCATGTCTGTTCTATACTGTCCCATGTCTGTTCTGTTCTATACTGTCCCATGTCTGTTCTGTTCTATACTGTCCCATGTCTGTTCTTTACTGTCCCATGTCTGTCCTATACTGTCCCATGTCTGTTTTTTACTGTCCCATGTCTGTTCTTTACTGTCCCATGTCTGTTCTTTACTGTCCCATGTCTGTTCTGTTCTTTACTGTCCCATGTCTGTTCTTTACTGTCTCATGTCTGTTCTGTTCTTTACTGTCCCATGTCTGTTCTATACTGTCCCATGTCTGTTCTGTTCTATACTGTCCCTCGTCTGTTATGTTCTATACATTCCCATGTCTGGTCTGTTCTATTCTGTCCCATGTCTGTTCTGTTCTTTACTGTCCCATGTCTGTTCTGTTCTATACTGTCCCATATCTGTTCGGTTCTTTACTGTCCCATGTCTGTTCTGTTCTATACTGTCCCATGTCTGTTCTGTTCTATACTGTCCCATGTCTGTTCTGTTCTTTACTGTCCCATGTCTGTTCTGTTCTATACTGTCCCATGTCTGGTCTGTTCTATTCTGTCCCATGTCTGTTCTGTTCTTTACTGTCCCATGTCTGTTCTGTTCTATACTGTCCCATATCTGTTCTGTTCTTTACTGTCCCATGTCTGTTCTGTTCTATACTGTCCCTCGTCTGTTATGTTCTATACATTCCCATGTCTGGTCTGTTCTATTCTGTCCCATGTCTGTTCTGTTCTTTACTGTCCCATGTCTGTTCTGTTCTATACTGTCCCATATCTGTTCTGTTCTTTACTGTCCCATGTCTGTTCTGTTCTATACTGTCCCATGTCTGTTCTGTTCTATACGGTCCCATGTCTGTTCTGTTCTATACTGTCCCATGTCTGTTCTGTTCTTTACTGTCCCATGTCTGTTTTTTACTGTCCCATGTCTGTTCTTTACTGTCCCATGTCTGTTCTTTACTGTCCCATGTCTGTTCTGTTCTTTACTGTCCCATGTCTGTTCTGTTCTATACTGTCCCATGTCTGTTTTTTACTGTCCCATGTCTGTTCTTTACTGTCCCATGTCTGTTCTGTTCTATACTGTCCCATGTCTGTTCTGTTCTATACTGTCCCATGTCTGTTCTATACTGTCCCATGTCTGTTCTGTTCTATACTGTCCCTTGTCTGTTCTGTTCTATACTGCCCCATGTCTGTTCTGTTCTATACTGTCTCATGTCTGTTCTTTACTTTACTGTCCCATGTCTGTTCTATACTGTCCCATGTATGTTCTGTTCTTTACTCTCCCTTGTCTGTTCTTTATTGTCCCATGTCTGTTCTGTTCTATACTGTCCCATGTCTGTTCTGTTCTTTACTGTCCCATGTCTGTTCTGTTCTATACTGTCCCATGTCTGTTCTGTACTGTCCCGTGTCTGTTCTGTTCTATACTGTCCCATGTCTGTTCTGTTCTATACTGTCCCATATCTGTTCTGTTCTTTACTGTCCCATGTCTGTTCTGTTCTATACTGTCCCATGTCTGTTCTGTTCTATACTGTCCCATGTCTGTTCTGTTCTTTACTGTCCCATGTCTGTTCTGTTCTATACTGTCCCATGTCTGTTCTGTTCTTTACTGTCCCATGTCTGTTCTGTTCTTTACTGTCCCATGTCTGTTCTGTTCTATACTGTCCCTTGTCTGTTCTGTTCTATACTGTCCCATGTCTGTTCTTTTCTTTACTGTCCCATGTCTGTTCTTTACTGTCCCATGTCTGTTCTGTGTTATACTGTCCCTCATCTGTTCTGTTCTATACTGTCCCATGTCTGTTCTTTTCTATACTGTCCCATGTCTGTTCTGTTCTTTACTGTCCCATGTCTGTTCTTTACTGTCCCATGTCTGTTCTATACTGTCCCATGTCTGTTCTGTTCTATACTGTCCCATGTCTGTTCTGTTCTATACTGTCCCATGTCTGTTCTGTTCTTTACTGTCCCATGTCTGTTCTGTACTGTCCCATGTCTGTTCTATACTGTCCCATGTCTGTTCTTTACTGTTCCATGTCTGTTCTTTACTGTCCCATGTCTGTTCTGTTCTTTACTGTCCCATGTCTGTTCTATACTGTCCCATGTCTGTTCTGTTCTTTACTGTCCCATTTCTGTTCTATACTGTCTCATGTCTGTTCTATATTGTCTCATGTCTGTTCTTTACTGTCCAATCTATGTTCTGTTCTTTACTGTCCCATGTCTGTTCTGTTCTTTACTGTCCCATGTCTGTTCTTTACTGTCCCATGTCTGTTCTTTACTGTCCCATGTCTGTTCTTTACTGTCCCATGTCTGTTCTGTTCTGTACTGTCCCATGTCTGTTCTGTTCTTTACTGTCCCATGTCTGTTCTATACTGTCCCATGTCTGTTCTTTACTGTCCCATGTCTGTTCTGTTCTATACTGTCTCATGTCTGTTCTTTACTGTCCCATGTTTGTTCTATACTGTCTCATGTCTGTTCTGTTCTTTACTGTCCCATGTCTGTTCTATACTGTCTCATGTCTGTTCTATACTGTCCCATGTCTGTTCTATACTGTCCCATTCTGTTCTATACTGTCCCATTCTGTTCTATACTGTCCCATTCTGTTCTATACTGTCCCATGTCTGTTCTATACTGTCCCATGTCTGTTCTATACTGTCCCATTCTGTTCTATACTGTCCCATTCTGTTCTTTCATGTTTGTCTTTTGTTGTGGCAATTGTTATTGTCATTTTGTATTGTTCTTTCAAAATGATGGAGGGAAGGTGAGAAGGCATTGACATTCTCTCACTTCGTCTTTGTCTCTCCCTCCCTCTCTTTCTGCATTTCTCCCTCTCTCCCTGTCTCTCCCCTCTCCCACTCTTTCTATCTCTCTCCCTCCCTCTCTATCTCTCCCTCTCTCTCTCCCCCTCTCTCTCTCTCCCCCCCTCTCGCCCCCCCTCCCTCTCTCTCTTTCCCCCTCTCTCTCTCTCTCCCCCCTCTCACTCCCTACCTCTCTCCCTCTCTCTCTTTCCCCCCCTCTCTCTCTCCCCCCTCTCCCTCTCTCTCTTTCCCCCTCTCTCTCTCTCTCCCCCCTCGCTCCCACCCCTCTCTCCCTCTCTCTCTTTCCCCCTCTCTCTCTCTCTCCCCCCTCTCACTCCCTACCTCTCTCCCTCTCTCTCTTTCCCCCTCTCTCTCCCCCCCCCCTCTCGCCCCCCCCTCCCTCTCTCTCTTTCCCCCTCTCTCTCTCTCTCCCCTCTCACTCCCTACCTCTCTCCCTCTCTCTCTTTCCCCCTCTCTCTCTCTCTCCCCCTCTCGCTCCCACCCCTCTCTCCCTCTCTCTCTCTCCCCCCTCTCGCCCCCCCCCCCCTCTCTCTCTCTCTAGGGGGATACCATACGCCATGCTATCAGTCAGACGGTCGGATACAGTGATGGGCTACGGCACCCCATGTACAGTCCTCACAGTCTAAATGTAAGTGTAAATCATGATCATGACAATGTCTGCAAATATGTCATATCGTCGCAATGATGGTGACGACGACATTGGTGATAATGACTCCTCCTGAAATCATTTTCATGTTAAAATCCCATTCACCCAGGGTTAGAAAATCCTAGGACCCAAATAGTATTTCTAGAGTTGTATGTTGCACACGTCGTCTCCCTCCACCACCCTTCCTCTGTATTTGAATGCAGTTAGTTAAGGGTGGGGTGATCGGGGGGCAGGATTGTAAAATAGGACCTGCAGGGTAATCTCTGTTTGCCAGGGCTCCCAAACCCTTTTCAGTGAGCCGCCAGTGTGATCAAACCGTAGAGCAAATATACGACAGGCGAGATTAAGGACGGCCCATGTGATGACAAAGATAAATGTATGACTTCATACTAACACTCGCATCCACACCCCAGCCATTTAAATGAGAAAGAGCAAGCGAGCTTCATTCCATTTATGAAATGCATTTTATAATACCCCCACAGCCATATGAAACGGGGGCTTTTTACTGGTGTATCTGTGTTTTCATTTAACTACTTTGAAATGCTTCTGAGAGCGAATTTGCAGTCCATCTTCTTATCACGGTAATGAAATATGAAACTGGAATTGCCTGCAGCCTTGTACAGATGCGGCTATGGTCTTTCCTGATGAGCTCTGATAAGACCCTTCTTCTTCCTGCACCAGACAATCTGAGCTACCGTGGTAAAGATACATTTATTGGTGGAGGATGAGCCGCCGCGACGGAGAGAGAGAGAGGGGGAGAGAGAGGGGGAGAGAGAGAGAGAGAGAGGGAGAGAGAGAGAGAGAGAGAGAGAGAGAGAGAGAGAGAGAGGGGGAGAGAGAGAGAGGGGGGGGGGGAGAGATTGAGAGAGGGGGGGGGAGAGAGAGGGGGAGAGAGGGGGAGAGAGAGGGGGAGAGAGAGAGAGAGAGAGGGGGGGAGAGAGAGGGGGAGAGAGAGAGAGAGAGAGAGGGGGGGGGGAGAGAGAGGGGGAGAGAGAGAGAGAGGGGGGGAGAGAGAGAGAGGGGGGAGAGAGAGAGAGGGGGAGAGAGAGAGAGAGAGAGGGGGAGAGAGAGAGAGAGAGAGAGAGAGGGGGAGAGAGAGAGAGAGGGGGAGAGAGAGAGAGGTGTACTGACTCTTCCTTTCGCTCAACCCCCGACACAGAGAAACATTTGCATTTGCATTTGCTGTCAGCTCTCTAGCAATGAAAGGGGGAAGTAGGCTGCGGACTGGTTTTCTCCATTACACCGTTTCCCGTCTGGTATAAATGGAGACAGCCTCAATGTCTTATGCTTCTTCTCAAGATTAGAACAGGTTTCTTTTCTGTTGTAGAGGTGTTTTTTTCCGTTGTTGTGTAATGTTACATAAAATACATACACACACGGCTGGTATGTTCATGATGTATTTTGGGGGAAGAACAATCAAATTCAGCACTCAAAGAGTACCACTACCTGAAATGTCTTCTTCTTCCATTGGACATGATCAAAACCGACACCGCAACAAAACACACAAACGTGTGAAAACACACAAAGGCGCGTCGTTAGGAGCACTCCCACAACAAGGTGTCGTTTTTTGGGTTTTCCGGAGTACCCTTTCTTGCTCCAGGCGGTGTAGGCGATGTGCCAACCTCGAGCAGCTTCAAAGTGTAGCGTTTTGCACCCCCCCCCTGCCCTCGCACTCACAATTCCTTATTTAGGTCATGGCTCTCAGTCCATCACAGGGGAAGTGAGGGAAGCATGGCGGGTTGTGTTTGGCTGAATCACATAACTCACAGCCATGCTACGTGGTTTAGAAGGGAAGTCATCAGGATGGATTGGACAGGGAAGAGGACAGCACATTGGATATGAATGGTATGTCTAAAGACAGCCAGGGTCAGCTGCTCTGTCAAGATAAGAGTGTTGATGCTAAACAAAACCTACTATGAGTTATACAGATATAGTACAATATACAAAACATGTTGATCATGCTAAATATATTTTTTATGTACTATATTATTTCTATATTATTTTCAATATATTGACAACATGTTAACTTTTTCTAATTTATGCAAGGACAATGTTTCAATCTGTGATTTTTTTTAAAACATTTTTTAAATCAAATGCTAGGCCAAAACCCTATTCTAACCCCATTCCTGACTCGACGATAAGGAAAATCCTCCTCCCGTCACTTCCTTTCAGTGTTTCCCCTTAAAGTTGTTACCCGCGGTGGTGTCCCCTCCCGTCTTCATAACTGACACTAGAATTTGCAGCGACAACCACTAAAGCAATCCGATAAGACATTGATTTCACCACTCGCCTCCAATGACCAGGACGCGGGGCAAATTTGTCAGCAAGAGACCCTGTCTGGGGATGTCAGTGGTAATGCAATGGGGCTTACCCCCGCCGGCAGACACCATGTCGGATCTCTCTCTCTCTCTCTCTCTCTCTCTGTTTGTTTCCTAGCCCGGCCATGTGTGCGTTATTGTGGGTATACACTCAATCTGACTGCTGAAAGAGGGAAGCAATGGGCCCCTTCCAAACCAGATTGTGACAACAAGCTTTATACTATTGGATGTTCATTTGGGTATTGAGTTTAATTACATTCTAAATGTAATCCACCCTGAACTATGATTGTCAGTTGTGGCTCGGTTGCTTGAAGACCCGATCAAATCATCCTCCTCAGTTGTAACTTTACCTGTTTTTCAAGAAGTAACCCTTGCACTCTCTCTCTCTGTGTGTCTCTCTCTCTCTGTTTCTGTCTCTCTCTCTCTCTATATATATATATATATATATATCTCACACTCTCTGTTTCTCTCTGTCTCTCTCTCTGTTTCTCTCTGTTTCTCTCTCTGTTTCTCTCTCTGTCGCTCTCTCTCTCGCTCTCTCTGTTCCTGTGTCTGTCTCTCTGTGTCTCTGTCTCTGTCTGTCTCTCTGTTTCTGTCTCAATGTCTCTCTCTCTCTCTTTCTCCATCATGTAGGGTAACGGGGGATGGCACGGTGCACCTACTCCCTCCTCAGTGACGTCCCCAAACGAAGGGCCAGGCAGTGTGCACTCTGATACCTCAAACTGACCACCTCACTGATCGTCTCTTTTCCACCTAATATGCTACCGTGCCCTCGACCAATGTGACTGAACCAAACAGAGGCCAAACAGAACCAATCACCTCCCTCGACTGAGTCTAACCCCTCCCCCCTTCACTCCAGACAATGTCGGCCATTTTGTAAAATCCCATCCAATAACCTTCACAGTCAAGACTGATATGATTGGATACAGCTTTTAGCAACATTTTTCTGAACATAAATATATATTAACTGACAGACCGACGAGTTGGGGTTCTGAATGGGAAGTCTAGAGAAGATAACAGTAGATTTATTCAAGTAAAAACTGAAGCCCGTGCATCTCTCTCAACCCTCCAGATCTACTCTTATGGCCCCTTTTTGTTCTCTATTTGGGCCAACTAAGACTGAAGGCAACGTACACGTGGTCCAATGGATTTTCTTCTGCCAGTATCACTATACAACTGTTGTGGGGACAGCGGAATCATTTAAAGTTGCAGGTGCCCAACTGACGGAAGGTCAACGCTTCAATGGACTTAGGATGGCTGCAGCTCTAGTGGGCTCTTTTGTTTTTCTGATACTAACATCCCGGATTTAACAATGTTTTGTGGGTTGACACGATGAAGGACATTTAAAAACGGCAGCTTTTGTTGTTGTTGTTGTTGTCATGCTCTTATTCTCCAACATGAGTCCTCTTGCTGAACATGAATTTCTACACCTTTTTTTGGACACTGTGCATTCTGTTTCGAATGGATATAATTCAGTCGTTTGATAGTATTCACTCCGATACTGTCCCAAATTCATATTTGTATGATCATGTGTCACCATATCTATACAAATTACATGTACTAATAGTAATACCATTTGAGGAGTTCCCCCGAGAATTGTGTGTCAAAACAGAGCTGTAATGATTTACCTCATGAAAATGACGACGTTTCACCATTTCAAACGGATGTTTAGTAACTTAAGAGTGCTACCTCTTCTTAACCTCATCACTAGCATTACTAGCATCTGACTATTCTAAATCCCCATTTTATGTTTGTTTTACATGTCTTGTAATTAGCTCTTGTACTTTTGATCTTGTTGGGGGGGGGATTGCTGCATTATTGCAACTTTACTAAATGCCAGATTAACGCTTAGCAGTAGTGTTTAGTTAAAGAACAAAAGGTAAATTTGAGCCATTCAACCAAACTAGGAGGCCGCTACGGTACTAGCTTCCCAAAGAGCTAGTCACGTGACCTGTCATTTTATGGGAGTGTATTAATTGAACATGATCCATAAATGTCAGTGGTGGAATTTACTAGAAGCCTGTATGGATGTGAAAGGTGACGTATCCCCCCCCCCCACACACCTACCCAACCCCCATTTCCACTTGTGGGAATACAGGCTGTGGGGGTACAAAGACACATGTACGGTCGTACACACCTCACAGTATTCCCACAAGGGGAAATAAGCCACTTTTTTTAATTTTATTTTTACATGTAAGAAACATGTATGTTCACCACCAAACAGTGAAACTGTTGTAAATACCCGAAGAACATTTTGAATGTTGCTGATTTTGTTACTTATCCTCTTTAACTATATGAATGAAAAGACATAGAGGTCTCAGTTCCCAAACCTGTGTATTTCAGACTCTTGTTTCACAGTTATGTTTTTCTTGCCTCCCTTATTTTTATTTTGTATCATGGCCATTTTGAAACTGAATGAAGTCCTGATAAAACAAAAAAATATATAAAAAAAATATTTGTGGCAGTGGTCCTAATGTATTAAATATGTTTCATTTGTAACCGCACTCCGTGGAGGATTCGGACCCCCAAACGAGTCCTCTGTGCTAGTTTGTGTAGTTTCAAACACAAAAAAATAAACTTTTGCTTTAATGCTTTGAGTCACTGTACTTTCTCCTCAGCACACCGAATTATCTCCTCAAGGTAAATGCTTTTGAGTCGCTGAATTATCTCCTCAGCACAGCGAATTATCTCCTCAAGGTAAATGCTTTTGAGTCGCTGAATTATCTCCTCAGCACAGCGAATTATCTCCTCAAGGTAAATGCTTTGAGTCGCTGTACTTTCTCCTCAAGGTAAAGCGGTGTCTAAACTCTTCTCCTTCCAACTCATTGGACCAGTATTCTACACTACTGATTCGATCCAACAGTAAGTCATTCCACAATACAAAAAGCCATTCAGTACTAGACAGAGGTACTGGTTGGAGAACATTCCATCACAAACCTTCAAATGACCTTGTGGGACTTTTTCCAAGCCGTTAAAAGAAGTGTTCCAAGCCGTTAGGAGAAGTGTTCCAAGCCGTTAGGAGAAGTGTTCCAAGCCGTTAGGAGAAGTGTTCTAAGCCGTTAGGAGAAGTGTTCTAAGCCGTTAGGAGAAGTGTTCCAAGCCATTAGAAGTGTTCCAAGCCATTAGAAGAAGTGTTCCAAGCCGTTAGAAGAAGTGTTCCAAGCCGTTAGGAGAAGTGTTCCAAGCCGTTAGAAGTGTTCCAAGCCGTTAGGAGAAGTGTTCCAAGCCATTAGGAGAAGTGTTCTAAGCCGTTAGGAGAAGTGTTCCAAGCCATTAGAAGAAGTGTTCCAAGCCGTTAGGAGAAGTGTTCTAAGCCGTTAGAAGAAGTGTTCTAAGCCGTTAGAAGAAGTGTTCCAAGCCGTTAGAAGAAGTGTCCCAAGCCGTTAAGAGAAGTGTTCCAAGCCATTAGGAGAAGTGTTCCAAGCCATTAGGAGAAGTGTTTCAAGCCATTAGGAGAAGTGTTCCAAGCCGTTAGGAGAAGTGTTCCAAGCCGTTAGGAGAAGTGTTCCAAGCCGTTAGAAGAAGTGTTCCAAGCCGTTAGGATTGTTCCAAGCCGCTAGGAGTGTTCCAAACCGTTAGGAGAAGTGTTCCAAGCCGTTAGGAGTGTTCCAAGCCGTTAGAAGGAGTGTTCCAAGCCGTTAGAAGAAGTGTTCCAAGCCGTTAGAAGAAGTGTTCCAAGCCGTTAGGAGTGTTCCAAGCCGTTAGGAGAAGTGTTCCAAGCCGTTAGGAGTGTCCTTGTGGGAGCCTGGTTGACGGTTCGCGCTAAGGAGCAGTTGTGGTATTAAAGGGTTGTGACTCTAAAAGGTAGAAGTGCTCGTGTAATGAAACAGACTCTTCTTCTCAGATGACCTCGGCTGGTGGGTGACAACATTGCTTTAATAGTACTAAATGTGTCAACAGCCCATTGGCAACAGTTAAAAAGCTATTTGGGGCTTAATTTAATTTGAGTGCTCCTACAAGTACCTTACAGAACCACGAATTTCTATTGTGAGGGTGTAATTTTTGACAGTGAATTAAGGTTTGTTTTTAGGACATAAAGGACAATGGATCATGATGGTACGGTTCAAGATTTTGCATAGCCCAAGATGTTCTATTGGCCGATACACAAAACGTCATCCAACTGAATGGCGTAGGGAGAATGTCATTGCCTCAGTCATTTTATATGCTAGGTGATAAAAACGGGGGAAAAACTAGATTGTGAGCGATAGAACCGTGTCTGGAAAACATAATCTGCAATGCTTTAAATGGGAATACTGCAGACATGCATGTAGAAACATGCACACACACACATATACACACACACAGACACAGACACAGCAGACCATAATATGTAGCAGTGTTTTCACTGCCATTCAGACCCTGTCCATTCTGTGGCCACAGATATACAAGAGGGTTGAAGAGAACACTGTGGATCCCTGTCAGTGAAATAAGCTCCACACTGTGACAAAGGCCAACAGTAGCTGTGCCAGATTCAGAGAGACAGAGAGCACAGCAGGCTATCGCTGGACAGCCAGAATGACCAACATAGAAGGCCACGAGACAGCCTAATGTCCAAACCTCACTGCCCCTGTTATGTCGATCGTAATCAGAGAATGATCGTAACAAATTTTACACACCAAATCCTACGAATTGCCCTGAGGTCAAGTTGAAATAGCAAGCAGAGACTTCTGCTAACACTGTCAGCGGAGTTCCCCGTCAGCTTTCAGCTCCATGCTGCCTGGCTTCCATCACCCAAGTGTACGAGGAAACAAGCCAGGCACATTGTTGTTTGGTTTTTTTTTTGGCAGGATTAAGACATTTGGAAGAAAAGGCTCAACCAGTGAATTCATGTTTGTAACAAATGGCAGTGTTGGTGGTGTTGTACAAACATCAACAACAACAACAACAAAAAGAAATCTGGAAAACATGCCAAGAGGTAGGATTTGTTCTTAAGATGTGGTTCTTACAATGTTTGAAGCTCCTCTTTTTATTCGGGACTTATCATCCCCGGTTTGGTAATTAAGAATAAACAATTCCCTTTTCTACTATAATATGTTAATGATCCAGAAGATATAAATGGTATTGCACACACACACACACACACACGCACGCACGCACGTACACACACACACACGCACACACACACACACACACACACACGCACGCACACACACACACACACACATAAAATTGCTCAAATAAACAACATTGTCAACTTCAGGGATAAAGCAGAGAAACACTAATTCAGGAAGATTCTTGTTCAAGGTTAATTAACACAATATATTCCTAATGAAATGAAGCATGTTCCACATGCATCATTAAATATGAAAATCAAGAATTTTACTTTGTAATCCTGAACTCTAGAAGCCAATTGTTGAAGAGCTCGAATACCGAACACAGAATATGCCATATGGTTTTAATCTTTGATTAATTGCTTTCGAATAATGTTCATTGAGCGTAATTTCATATTTCAATGGAGTACCGTAATGATTCCACTCTTCTCTGCTAGATAACAAGACATGATTACATACTGTATGTTATCTACATTTACATTGTAGTCATTTAGCAGACACTCTCATCCAGAGTGACCTACAGGAGCAATTAGGGTTGAGTGCCTTGCTCAAGGGTACATCGACAGATTTTTTAGATTTAGTGTATGGGTAAGGGTTAAGGTAAGTGATATTTTTGGGGGATTTTTTATTTTTTTATTTTAAGGGTCAAGGTTTTTATTTAATTAGGCAAGTCAGTTAAGAACAAATTCTTATTTACAATGACGGCCTAGGAACAGTGGGTTCAGGAGCAGAACGACAGATTTTTACCTTGTCAGCTCGGGGATTTGATCCAGCAAGCTTTTGGTTACTGGCCCAACGCTCTAACCACTAGGCTACCTGCCGCCCCAAGGTTAGTGTATGGGTTAGGGTCAAGGTTAGTGTATGAGTTAGGGTCAAGGTTAGTGTATGGGTTAGTGTATGGGTTAAGGTTAGTGTATGGGTTAGGGATATTTGATATATTTTTTTTAAGGTGGTACATCAGCTTTAATACTGCAGATAGATTATGGCTTCTGTCAATGTAATTGTCTACATCATTTCCAATCCCCTACATCTTTGTTTTTATAAATATATACAGTATATTTTGCCTCCCCAGTCCTTTTCCCCCACAACTTCATCAAACATTGTTGAATGAGTTTCCTGTATAACAATATATTATATCTCTTCTGCTAAACCATTACAATTATAACTTAACTTATTTCACCGTAATGAGATAGAAGTTTCAATTCTATTTATAATAATATATGTTTGTGAACGTACCATTAAAACGTACCATGATGATTGAGTGTCCGTATAGCTGTACATTTGCACTGCTACTTGGTAAACCTCCAATTGTTCTCCTCTATTCCACCCGCTAAAACCTCCCCCCCCCCCCCCCATCCCAAGGATGGATTGTCATCCCAGTGACTGGCAGACCACCCCTGTCCACCTGGATCAAAGGGTCTTTGAGAGATTGGGACCCATCCTTTATGAAGAGCACACAGTGCCACCTACAGAACAGAAGCAGATTAACTGACAAAAAGCATTTCAAACACCCTACAGTTATTTTAAATTTAAAAAATCTACTTTTTAAATGTTTTTAATCTTGCATATCTTAATTAATTAATAATATGCGTAGTAATGTAGGCACTTCATATGAAGGATCGTTATCTTTAACCAGGACTGGCATTACAACATTTTTTATTTTTTAAATTTTAATTGCAAGAAATTATTATTTTGGTTCATCCAATACTGTCCCTACCACCATTACCCCTTAGCAACAGATGTGGGATACATACACACACTCATCCCACCATTCCCCTACAAAACAACCACAAAGCTCAGATGTTCAACAGTTGTTTCATCCCCAAGCCCAACTCAAGAGAAGGGGCCAGCAGCAGACCACCCTGAATCCTGATGCTGGATTTATTCTGAAATTAAGCAGTGTTGGTCCTGGTTGATTCTGGATGGGAGACCAGATGCTGCTGGAATTGGTGTTGGAGGGCCAGTAGGATCCTCTGGTAAAAAATAAATATCCCATTGCCCCAGGGCAGTGATTGGGGACATTGCCCTGTGTAGGGTGCCGTCTTTCGGATGGGACGTTAAACAGGTGTCCTGACTCTCTGTGGTCACTGAAGATCCCATGGCACTTATCGTAAGAGTAGTGGTGTTAACCCTGGTGTCCTGGCTAAATTCCCAATCTGGCCCTCATACCATCATGGCCACCTAATCATCCCCAGCTTCTAATTGGCTCATTCATCCCCCCTCATCTCCTCTGTAACTATTCCCCAGGTCGTTGCTGTAAATGAGAACGTGTTCTCAGTCAACTTACCTGGTAAAAAATAAAGTATTGAATACAGTAGGAGCAATTTGTGTATTGCTCCGTTGTTAATTGACCGGTATAAGCCACTGGTGTGTAGGTTTCTAATAAGTAGATGTTTTGAGATTCCAGCCCGGTTTAAGAACTCGTAAATGGAATGAAATTCCCTTTTTATGCACTTTTTCTGACCTTGAACTTAAGCATGAGAATAGCGTGATATTCATATGTTGTTCATTGTGGGTGGAAATTGAATAAATTAAGGTGTCTACAGATACACTATATTCTGACCTTGAACTTTATTCCCTCAAAATTCCATCACCTTCGTGTGAGAAGAAACCATGGGTAAGATCTAGCGAACCTACCGGTTCCAAGTGGAAAAAGCATCTACATAATTTTTTCCAATATAAATAACACCATTCTTCATGCTGCGCTAATTTACAACTTGATGAGAGCTATTGATAATAGCTAGCTACTGTAGGTAAATGAGTAATCCGTTTGGAAAGGGGAATTGTAAATATAAATGTCACTTGTTTTAGATATATTTGACCTTATAATTGCTGGAGACAAATGTGAAACCAGTCATCAAGTATGGCAGGAAACTGACATGTCAACTTATGAACTTTCCCACAGTAAAGTTTAAATGTGAAATGCTGTGCCATTATGCATTATTTAAACTGTAGAGCCTTTTAACTTGCAGGGATGTGCACTGTCAAATGTCTTAATTATAGGCACCCCGACTTTCTCTGTCTCCTGTTTCTATCATGTTAAATGTTAGCCACTAACAGTATCGACCATCAGCAGGCCTAATAACCACACATATTCAACTGCCAATTTACTGTTAGTTCCCTTCAGTTGGTACAGCCTACATCATCATTCCATTTAATTACATTGTTTAATTTACCTTCATTTGTTTCCTCTGATGCCGAGGATCATTAGTAACAGGTGATAATATGGAAATAAAAAACATGTTGGCTAATTAAATCATTATGAAGCAGAGCGCAGACCAAGCCTTAATTGTTTGAACCGTATGCATGGCGCAGTACTTGGCTGTGACATCACAGAGTTCCATGGTTAGTGCAGGCAGTAGACGAGGGTGTAGCCTATACTTGGCTGTGACATCACAGAGTTCCATGGTTAGTGCAGACAGTAGACGAGGGTGTAGCCTATTCTTGGCTGTGACATCACAGAGTTCCATGGTTAGTGCAGACAGTAGACGAGGGTGTAGCCTATTCTTGGCTGTGACATCACAGAGTTCCATGGTTAGTGCAGACAGTAGACGAGGGTGTAGCCTATACTTGGCTGTGACATCACAGAGTTCCATGGTTAGTGCAGACAGTAGACGAGGGTGTAGCCTATACTTGGCTGTGACATCACAGAGTTCCATGGTTAGTGCAGGCAGTAGACGAGGGTGTAGCCTATACTTGGCTGTGACATCACAGAGTTCCATGGTTAGTGCAGGCAGTAGACGAGGGTGTAGCCTATACTTGGCTGTGACATCACAGAGTTCCATGGTTAGTTCAGGCAGTAGACGAGGGTGTAGCCTATACTTGGCTGTGACATCACAGAGTTCCATGGTTAGTTCAGGCAGTAGACGAGGGTGTAGCCTATACTTGGCTGTGACATCACAGAGTTCCATGGTTAGTGCAGGCAGTAGACGAGGGTGTAGCCTATACTTGGCTGTGACATCACAGAGTTCCATGGTTAGTGCAGGCAGTAGACGAGGGTGTAGCCTATTCTTGGCTGTGACATCACAGAGTTCCATGGTTAGTGCAGGCAGTAGACGAGGGTGTAGCCTATTCTTGGCTGTGACATCACAGAGTTCCATGGTTAGTGCAGGCAGTAGACGAGGGTGTAGCCTATACTTGGCTGTGACATCACAGAGTTCCATGGTTAGTGCAGACAGTAGACGAGGGTGTAGCCTATTCTTGGCTGTGACATCACAGAGTTCCATGGTTAGTGCAGACAGTAGACGAGGGTGTAGCCTATACTTGGCTGTGACTTCACACAGTTCCATGGTTAGTGCAGACAGTAGACGAGGGTGTAGCCTATACTTGGCTGTGACATCACAGAGTTCCATGGTTAGTGCAGACAGTAGACGAGGGTGTAGCCTATTCTTGGCTGTGACATCACAGAGTTCCATGGTTAGTGCAGACAGTAGACGAGGGTGTAGCCTATACTTGGCTGTGACTTCACACAGTTCCATGGTTAGTCCAGGCAATAGACGAGGGTGTAGCCTATACTTGGCTGTGACATCACACAGTTCCATGGTTAGTTCAGACAGTAGACGAGGGTGTAGCCTATACTTGGCTGTGACATCACACAGTTCCATGGTTAGTTCAGACAGTAGACGAGGGTGTAGCCTACTATTGTACACTATTCTCCCTACTATAATTATATGTACACTTATCTTCCAACATTACCATGAATTAAAGAACTGAATGTGGCTATTTTCAAAATGAATCAAACCACCGTTTTCTTTCTTTCGTGTGTAAAGCCTCTCCAAGCCAGTTTTTTATGATTCAGAAGTACTTTCCTAACCCTAAATAATCTACAAGATCAGAGTATTTTTAAATATGATAATTGCTGCTGAATCCGAGACAAATATGCTCATATTTAGATGACTTTCTTTCATTGATCCCTAATATATCTCAACCTGTTCTCTCTATATATTCTATTGAGTCTGTCGCCAAAATACTAACTAAAAGGTACACTATATTTAAAGGGATGGCTTCAGATAAATGTCCTGAAAACCCTATTGAATGAAAACTCCACGAGAAAATATGTTGGCTGGCATGTGGAAGGGTTTTCAGCGGTTTAATCAAATGTATTCAGGGCACGCAAGGGAACCACGCCTGCAAAGCCTGTTACACACCTTCATAATATGGAATCGGAATCGGACCTATGCAAATAGTTAACTGTTAGTACCGGTAGAAAATTCTGTCATTTGCAACATGCATTTGAAAAGCATCATAGTATATTTTCATCAAAATGCTTCAGGTTTCTTAAAAAAGAAAATTATTTTATTTTTATCTAAACGTATAAACAAGTTTACTATCCGCAGGACCTGGCAACCCATCATTACGCACACCTGGCAACCCATCATTACGCACACCTTGCAACCCATCATTACGCACACCTGGCAACCCATCATTACGCATACCTGGCAACCCATCATTACGCACACCTGGCAACCCATAATTACGCACACCTGGCAACCCATCATTACGCACACCTGGCAACCCATCATTACGCACACCTGGCAACCCATCATTACGCACACCTGGCAACCCATCATTACGCACACCTGGCAACCCATCATTACGCACACCTGTGTCTCATCGTCAGTCACACCTGGACTTCATTACTCCCTTGATGACCCTTTATAGAGCACTCTTCTGTCATCAGCTTGTTTATGTTTCTATGTCAGACGCGGCTCTTGTTTTGTACCGCTGCATGTTCGTTATTATTAAACTCACTGACTGCACTTACTTCCTGACTCCCTGCGTCTTCGTTCACAATACTTAAAACATGTAAATACTTCCAACATGTGAAATCATTCATAAATCAGTAACATCTTTTT
>NC_092151.1:7694085-7701585 GCF_045791955.1 Oncorhynchus clarkii lewisi | reverse complement strand
TATTACCCCTGGAAAGGCTTTATGACGGCCTTATTACCCCTGGAAAGGCTTTATGACGGCCTTATTACCCATAGAAAGGCTTTATGACGGCCTTATTACCCCTGGAAAGGCTTTATGACAGCCTTATTACCACTGGAACGGCTTTATGACGGCCTTATTACCCCTGGAAAGGCTTTATGACAGCCTTATTAACATTGGAAATGCTTTATGACGGCCTTATTACCCCTGGAAAGGCTTTATGACGGCCTTATTATCCCTGGAGAAGGCTTTATGACAGCCTTATTACCCCTGGAAAGGCTTTATGACGGCCTTATTACCCCTGGAAAGGCTTTATGACAGCCTTATTAACATTGGAAATGCTTTATGACAGCCTTATTATCCCTGGAAAGGCTTTATGACGGCCTTATTATCCCTGGAGAAGGCTTTATGACAGCCTTATTACCCCTGGAAAGGCTTTATGACGGCCTTATTATCCCTGGAGAAGGCTTTATGACAGCCTTATTACCCCTGGAAAGGCGAGATGGAAAGATGGAGAGATGGAAAGATGGAAAGATGGAGAGATGGAAAGATGGAGAGATGGAAAGATGGAGAGATGGAAAGATGGAGAGATGGAAAGATAGAAAGATGGAGAGATGGAGAGAGAAAAGAGGCAAGAAAGTAAGGGAACTGAGAAGAATGGCACATGGAAGATAGAACTTTCCGGCCTCCGGCTGTTTCCAAGGAATTCAGGGAGTAAAATAACATCGACCACCATCTCCGGACTCTTTTCCAGAAGCTCCTCCGCGCAATTTTCAAACTTCACATCTCCGGAAAAAAAAATATTCAAACTTTCGCATTTGGCAAAACGTGGCATTGGTCTCGGAAGAGTGTATCCCCGCCGCGGCGTCAAAACAATATGGGATCAGAGGAGATAGTGCCGCAAACTGGCAAAGTGCCATCCCTGCTCATGTCTGTCTGAGCCCAGCAGTAAACAGTTTGCCGAAGATCTTTCACAACGAGTAAATACTCCAATGAGTCATCTCCCCGAGCGGAAGGAGGGATTATAGTGTTGACCTGTCACCAACCCCGGATCCCCCTGAGGTCACGTCGATGCAGGAGCAACACAGTCCTCGTTCCCAAAGGCTCCCCAGAACGACTGGGTGTTCCCTCCCAGGGGAGAACAGATGAGACTCCCCTCTCTCTCTCTCATTTTCTCTCTCTCTGCCAGTGTTCCAACTTACAGCGTGCATGTGGGAAGTAGTCTACCTCATATCCTTGGGGAGGGCGGGGGGGGGGGCGGGGAGGCGGGGGGGGGGCACTCTGAAGTGAAGAAGCCTGGCACGCTAACAACGAGTACAGAGAAGGGAGTGTGTTGTTATTGTGTGTGTGTGTGTGTGTGTGTGTGTGTGTGTGTGTGTGTGTGTGTGTGTGTGTGTGTGTGTGTGTGTGTGTGTGTGTGTGTGTGTGTGTGTGTGTGTGTGTGTGTGTGTGTATGCATGTGTTGGTGTGTATGTGTGTGTGTACAGCATGTGTGTGTTCATCTTTTCCTAAGATGTTTCTTCATGAAACCTGTTAATCGAACCTAAATGACCCCATGACCCAGCCCACTGCTCCCTAAGACCTTGTTGAAATATACAGTATCTGCTTCCTAGTTCTAACCTGACTATGGTCTCTTCACTCAGGTCAGGGAGGACGGGGCTGAGAAACGTAAATCATAACATTTGAATGAAGTAATCCTGGAGGAAAGATCCCAACCACGCACACACATGCACACACACACACACGCACGCACGCGCACACACACACACACACAAAAGCACACACACACACACACACACGCACACACATGCACACACACGCACACGCACACACACACACACACACAAAAGCACACACACAGACATACTGACTCGGCGTCACATGCCCACGAATGCACTATCATCAGGTTGGACAAATTGAGCATCATTAATAATTCCTGCAGTAAGGTGATAAATCTAAGATTGCTCTCGATGGACCTGGATATGCCTCCATAAATCAGGCAGATTAGCGGGGAATATTTCAAAATCCTGTGTCACAAGTGTCAGGCTAACTGATGGTTTTTGTCGATCCCTCAAAGTGATAGGCCGTGAATCTGGGATACGTTTTCAAAATGTCAGCAGTGCAATATGCAATCTCTCTAATGGCAGCAATAGGCTTTTAATTTTTTATTTAATTTTTTCTTCCCCCGGCTGAGAGACTCAAAAGTGAAGCTGACGTGAAGGTTTTTCTTCACGTCTCTCTCTCATATTAATAGGAGAGGCTTGTTATTCCTAACCTCACGTATGGTGAAGTCCACTTACACCCAAAGCTCACAAAGAAAGGGAAAATTGTCTATTGACAAAATGTCCAAGATATTTGAAGGTGTAATCAGGAGTTAGAATGGTCATCTCCTGTTCTGGTGCTGAATTTCAATACATCAGATGAACGCTCTGGCACGGGTAAAAAAAGGGGAATTCATCAAATTTCAAAGAAGAAGTGATTTTCGCCAATAACCATCAACTTGAAGAAGAGTTCAGCTGAAGGTGACAGAGAAACCTGAATTGATATTTGACGAGTGGGTCCATAAGTACACTTGCTGTTTTGTGACGTATGTCTGAGTTCAGAGGTAGACTAGGAACAGGGTTGGGGACGGATGAAGTCCGTAGAAAATGTAGAAAATTGTATTTTTTTCCTGTGAAGAACAGTGCGTTGCGTTCCATGTCTGAAATGTGCTGAATAAATAAAGCTTGATTTGATTTGACAAAAAAACTGAAAGAAAGCAACCTGTAGGCAAACATACAGTGGGGAGAACAAGTATTTGACACACTGCCGATTTTGCAGGTTCTTCTACTTACAAAGCATGTAGAGGTCTGTAATTTTTATCATAGGTACACTTCAACTGTGAGAGACGGAATCTAAAACAAAAATCCAGAAAATCACATTGTATGATTTTTAAGTCATTAATTTGCATTTTATTGCATGACATAAGTATTTGATCACCTACCAACCAGTAAGAATTCCGGCTCTCACAGACCTGTTAGTTTTTCTTTAAGAATCCCTCCTGTTCTCCACTCATTACCTGTATTAACTGCACCTGTTTGAACTCGTTACCTGTATCAGCAGTGTATCAAATACTTCTGGGTTGAGTTCACAAATGGTCAATGTACAGAGTTTATGTCTCATCTTGACCAGATTTCAACCACGAATCAACAAGAGGATTTCAAAGATTGATTTATTTCAATTTTAATTCATGCTTTTTGACAATTCACTTAAATCCACCAAAATTAGATGTTGACCCGTTTTTGCAAATAAATTCATTAAAAATCCTACACTGTAATTTTCTGGAATTTTTTTCTCTCATTTTGTCTGTCATAGTTGAAGTGTACCTATGATGAAAATTACAGGCCCCTCTCATCTTTTTAAGTGGGAGAACTTGCGCAATTGGTGGCTGACTAAATACTTTTTTACCCCACTGTAAGTAGTACTGACACACATTTTCACTTAACCACTTCACGTCACTGCATATTTCTAACGCCACGCAGACGGTACAGTAACATCAGGGAGAGGCTGTAAGTAGATCACAATTAGTGTTCAGTCATGTATGTCCAGTGCATGAATACTATGGTTGGACCATTCTAAGGAAACGGGCCTTATATGAGTTCTCATTGGTTTTCTCTCTGTCTCTCTCTCTCTCTCTCAATTCAATTCAATTCAATTCAAGGGCTTTATTGGCATGGGAAACATGTGTTAACATTGCCAAAGCAAGTGAGGTAGACAACATACAAAGTGAATATGTAAAATGAAAAACAACCAAAATTAACAGTAAACATTACACATACAGAGGTTTCAAAACAGTAAAGACATTACAAATGTCATATTATATATATATACAGTGTTGTAACAATGTACAAATGGTTAAAGGACACAAGATAAAATAAATAAGCATAAATATGGGTTGTATTAACAATGGTGTTTGTTCTTCACTGGTTGCCCTTTTCTCGTGGCAACAGGCCACAAATCTTGCTGCTGTGATGGCACACTGTGGAATTTCACCCAGTAGATATGGGAGTTTTTCAAAATTGGATTTGTTTTCGAATTCTTTGTGGATCTGTGTAATCTGAGGGAAATATGTCTCTCTAATATGGTCATACATTGGGCAGGAGGTTAGGAAGTGCAGCTCAGTTTCCACCTCATTTTGTGGGCAGTGTGCAAATAGCCTGTCTTCTCTTGAGAGCCATGTCTGCCTACGGCGGCCTTTCTCAATAGCAAGGCTATGCTCACTGAGCCTGTACATAGTCAAAGCTTTCCTTAATTTTGGGTCAGTCACAGTGGTCAGGTATTCTGCCGCTGTGTACTCTCTGTGTAGGGCCAAATAGCATTCTAGTTTGCTCTGTTTTTTTGTTAATTCTTTCCAATGTGTTAAGTAATTATCTTTTTGTTTTCTCATGATTTGGTTGGGTCTAATTGTGCTGTTGTCCTGGGGCTCTGTAGGGTGTGTTTGTGTTTGTGAACAGAGCCCCAGGACCAGCTTGCTTAGGGGACTCTTCTCCAGGGTCATCTATCTGTAGGTGATGGCTTTGTTATGGAAGGTTTGTGAATCGCTTCCTTTTAGGTGGTTGTAGAATTTAACGGCTCTTTTCTGGATTTTGATAATTAGTGGGTATCGGCCTAATTCTGCTCTGCATGCATTATTTGGTGTTCTACGTTGTACACAGATGTTTTTGCAGAATTCTGCGTGCAGAGTCTCAATTTGGTGTTTGTCCCATTTTGTGAAGTCTTGGTTGGTGAGCGGACCCCAGATCTCACAACCATAAAGGGCAATGGGCTCTATGACTGATTCAAGTATTTTTAGCCAAATCCTAATTGGTATGTTGAAATGTATGTTTCTTTTGATGGCATAGAATGCCCTTCTTGCCTTGTCTCTCAGATCGTTCACAGCTTTGTGGAAGTTACCTGTGGCGCTGATGTTTAGGCCAAGGTATGTATAGTTTTTTGTGTGCTCTAGGGCAACAGTGTCTAGATGGAATTTGTATTTGTGGTCCTGGTGACTGGACCTTTTTTGGAACACCATTATTTTGGTCTTACTGAGATTTACTGTCAGGGCCCAGGTCTGACAGAATCTGTGCATAAGATCTAGGTGCTGCTGTAGGCCCTCCTTGGTTGGTGACAGAAGCACCAGATCATCAGCAAACAGCAGACATTTGACTTCGGATTCTAGCAGGGGGAGGCCGGGTGCTGCAGACTTTTTTAGTGCCCGCGCCAATTCGTTGATATATATGATTGCGTCAGATAACAACATTGACGAATACGCTGATTCGGTGTGCGAGTTCATTAGAACGTGCGTTGAAGATGTCGTTCCCATAGCAACGATTAAAACATTCCCTAACCAGAAACCGTGGATTGATGGCAGCATTCGTGTGAAACTGAAAGCGCGAACCACTGCTTTTAATCAGGGCAAGGTGTCTGGTAACATGACCGAATACAAACAGTGCAGCTATTCCCTCCGCAAGGCTATCAAACAAGCTAAGCGCCAGTACAGAGACAAAGTAGAATCTCAATTCAACGGCTCAGACACAAGAGGCATGTGGCAGGGTCTACAGTCAATCACGGACTACAGGAAGAAACCCAGCCCAGTCACGGACCAGGATGTCTTGCTCCCAGGCAGACTAAATAACTTTTTTGCCCGCTTTGAGGACAATACAGTGCCACTGACACGGCCTGCAACGAAAACATGCGGTCTCTCCTTCACTGCAGCCGAGGTGAGTAAGACATTTAAACGTGTTAACCCTCGCAAGGCTGCAGGCCCAGATGGCATCCCCAGCCGCGCCCTCAGAGCATGCGCAGACCAGCTGGCCGGTGTGTTTACGGACATATTCAATCAATCCCTATACCAGTCTGCTGTTCCCACATGCTTCAAGAGGGCCACCATTGTTCCTGTTCCCAAGAAAGCTAAGGTAACTGAGCTAAATGACTACCGCCCCGTAGCACTCACATCCGTCATCATGAAGTGCTTTGAGAGACTAGTCAAGGACCATATCACCTCCACCCTACCTGACACCCTAGACCCACTCCAATTTGCTTACCGCCCAAATAGGTCCACAGACGATGCAATCTCAACCACACTGCACACTGCCCTAACCCATCTGGACAAGAGGAATACCTATGTGAGAATGCTGTTCATCGACTACAGCTCGGCATTCAACACCATAGTACCCTCCAAGCTCGTCATCAAGCTCGAGACCCTGGGTCTCGACCCCGCCCTGTGCAACTGGGTACTGGACTTCCTGACGGGCCGCCCCCAGGTGGTGAGGGTAGGCAACAACATCTCCTCCCCGCTGATCCTCAACACTGGGGCCCCACAAGGTTGCGTTCTGAGCCCTCTCCTGTACTCCCTGTTCACCCACGACTGCGTGGCCACGCACGCCTCCAACTCAATCATCAAGTTTGCGGACGACACAACAGTGGTAGGCTTGATTACCAACAACGATGAGACGGCCTACAGGGAGGAGGTGAGGGCCCTCGGAGTGTGGTGTCAGGAAAACAACCTCACACTCAACGTCAACAAAACTAAGGAGATGATTGTGGACTTCAGGAAACAGCAGAGGGAACACCCCCCTATCCACATCGATGGAACAGTAGTGGAGAGGGTAGCAAGTTTTAAGTTCCTCGGCATACACATCACAGACAAACTGAATTGGTCCACTCACACAGACAGCATCGTGAAGAAGGCGCAGCAGCGCCTCTTCAACCTCAGGAGGCTGAAGAAATTCGGCTTGTCACCAAAAGCACTCACAAACTTCTACAGATGCACAATCGAGAGCATCCTGGCGGGCTGTATCACCGCCTGGTATGGCAACTGCACCGCCCTCAACCGTAAGGCTCTCCAGAGGGTAGTGAGGTCTGCACAACGCATCACCGGGGGCAAACTACCTGCCCTCCAGGACACCTACACCACCCGATGTCACAGGAAGGCCATAAAGATCATCAAGGACATCAACCACCCGAGCCACTGCCTGTTCACCCCGCTATCATCCAGAAGGCGAGGTCAGTACAGGTGCATCAAAGCTGGGACCGAGAGACTGAAAAACAGCTTCTATCTCAAGGCCATCAGACTGTTAAACAGCCACCACTAACACTGAGTGGCTGCTGCCAACACACTGACACTGACTCAACTCCAGCCACTTTAATAATGGGAATTGATGGGAAATGATGTAAATATATCACTAGCCACTTTAAACAATGCTACCTTATATAAATGTTACTTACCCTACATTATTCATCTCATACGCATACGTATATACTGTACTCTATATCATCGACGGTATCCTTATGTAATACATGTATCACTAGCCACTTTATACTATACTATGCCACTTTGTTTACATACTCATCTCATTTGTACATACTGTACCCGATACCATCTACTGTATCTTGCCTATGCTGCTCTGTACCATCACTCATTCATATATCCTTATGTACATATTCTTTATCCCCTTACACTGT
>NC_092151.1:7674085-7679085 GCF_045791955.1 Oncorhynchus clarkii lewisi | reverse complement strand
TCAATGGAACGTGATTTCAATGGAACGTATGGTGTGTTGATAGACCCCCAGTGTGTATTCTGTGGTGTGTTGATAAACCCCCAGTGTGTATTCTGTGGTGTGTTGATAGACCCCCAATGTGTATTCTGTGGTGTGTTGATAGACCCCCAGTGTGTATTCTGTGGTGTGTTGATAGACCCCCAGTGTGTATTCTGTGGTGTGTTGATAGACCCCCAATGTGCAGTCTGTGGTGTGTTGATAAACCCCCAGTGTGCAGTCTGTGGTGTGTTGATAGACCCCCAATGTGCAGTCTGTGGTGTGTTGATAAACCCTCAGTGTGTATTCTGTGGTGTGTTGATAGACCCCCAGTGTGTATTCTGTGCACTGCTGGTTGGTTCTGCAGCCTCAGCAGGCTGGCAGATAGGGGAGGTGGCCGGAGGGGCAATTTACCGAAGGAATGACCCACCCCTGTCTGTCCCCAAGGCCTTGACACTAGCATGACACTGATAAAAACACACCATACTGTGGAGTGGACATCACCCAGTCAGTCAATTAGGACATCATTTATTCTTATTTTGTCTTTCCATCTGTCTTCTGTTGTATTTTCCCTGCTCGCTCTCTTTCTTTTTCTCTCACTCTCTCCCTCACTCTCTCTTTCTCTCCCTCATTCTCTCCTCACTCGCTCCTTCTCTCCTCACTCTCTCCTTCTCTCCCTCACTCTCTCCTTCTCTCCCTCTCACTCTCTCCTTCTCTCCCTCACTCTTTCTTTCTCTCCCTCACTCTCTCCTTCTCTCCCTCACTCTCTCCTTCTCTCCCTCACTCTCTCCTTCTCTCCCTCACTCTCTCCTTCTCTCCCTCACTCTCTCCTTCTCTCCTCTCTCTCTCTTTCTCTCTCTCCCTCATTCTCTCCTCACTCGCTCCATCTCTCCTCACTCTCTCCTTCTCTCCCTCACTCTCTCCTTCTCTCCCTCACTCTCTCCTTCTCTCCCTCACTCTTTCTCTCCCTCACTCTCTCCTTCTCTCCCTCACTCTCTCCTTCTCTCCTCTCTCTCTCTTTCTCTCTCTCCCCCATTCTCTCCTCACTCGCTCCATCTCTCCTCACTCTCTCCTTCTCTCCCTCACTCTCTCCTTCTCTCCCTCACTCTCTCCTTCTCTCCCTCACTCTTTCTCTCCCTCACTCTCTCCTTCTCTCCCTCACTCTCTCCTTCTCTCCCTCACTCTCTCCTTCTCTCCCTCCCTCTCTCTTTCTCTCCCTCACTCTCTCCTTCTCTCCCTCACTCTCTCCTTCTCTCATTCTCTCCTTCTCTCCTCACTCTCTCCTTCTCTCCCTCACTCTCTCCTTCTCTCCCACACTCTCTCCTTCTCTCCTCACTCTCTCCTTCTCTCTCACTCTCTCCTTTTCTCCCTCACTCTCTCCTTCTCTCCTCACTCTCTCCTTCTCTCCCACACTCTCTCCTTCACTCTCTCACTCTCTCCTTCTCTCCCACACTCTCCTTCTCTCCCACATTCTCTCCTCTCCCTCACGATCTTTTTCTCTCTGTGTATCTTACTCTTGATGATACATACCTCTTGATGATTTCGCTTCCCTCTCTCCTCTCTCTCTCTTTCTCTCTCTCCCTCTCTCTCTCCTTCTCTCCATCTCTCCTCACCCTCTCTCTCTCTTTACATGTCCTCTCTGAATATAAATCATGTTCTTATCAGAAAGTTAAGGAACACATGATAATTCCTGCATAAAGAGACCTATTCTTAGATTTGAATACCTCTCATGAGAATTATTATATTCTGGCATTCACCCATCCCCACCCAGGAAATACATCAACCTACTTTTGCGATACCTGGTGGAATTTTGATAACAGAGACATATTGACAGCCACAAAGATGACACAGGGCACCGAAAGGTTGCTGGATTGAATCCCCGAGCTGACAAGGCACTGTTCCCCGGTAGGCCGTCATTGTAAGTAAGAATTTGTTCTTAACTGACTTGCCAAGTCAAAGGTTACATTTTTTTATTCACACTGCGTGTGCAAACTGGTCCTGATCGTTTTTTAAAATAAATTTAATTGAACTTTTATTTTATCACGATAATAAAAGAACGGTGTCTGTTAAATTATGGCGAACCAAAATCAGTCTCTCAAGCCCTGTCGTTGTGGAATTCTGTTCTCACTGTGGCATTCTGTTCTCCCTGTGGCATTCTGTTCTCACTGTGGCATTCTGTTCTCCCTGTGGCATTCTGTTCTCACTGTGACATTCTGTTCTCCCTGTGGCATTCTGTTCTCCCTGTGGCATTCTGTTCTCCCTGTGGCATTCTGTTCTCACTGTGGCATTCTGTTCTCCCTGTGGCATTCTGTTCTCACTGTGGCATTCTGTTCTCGCTGTGGCATTCTGTTCTCACTGTGGCATTCTGTTTTCCCTGTGGCATTCTGTTCTCCCTGTGGCATTCTGCTTCTCGCTGTGGTATTCTGCTTCTCGTTGTGGCATTCTGTTCTCACTGTGGCATTCTGCTTCTCGCTGTGGCATTCTGTTCTCACTGTGGCATTCTGTTCTCCCTGTGCCAATCTGTTCTCCCTGTGGCATTCTGTTCTCACTGTGGCATTCTGTTCTCCCTGTGGCATTCTGTTCTCTCTGTGGCATTCTGCTTCTCCCTGTGGCATTCTGCTTCTCACTGAGGCATTCTGTTCTCACTGTGGCATTCTGCTTCTCCCTGTGGCATTCTGCTTCTCCCTGTGGCATTCTGCTTCTCCCTGTGGCATTCTGCTTCTCGCTGTGGTATTCTGCTTCTCGTTGTGGCATTCTGCTTCTCGCTGTGGCATTCTGTTCTCACTGTGGCATTCTGCTTCTCACTGTGGCATTCTGTTCTCACTGTGGCATTCTGTTCTCCCTCTGGCATTCTGCTTCTCCCTGTGGCATTCTGTTCTCAATGTGGCATTCTGTTCTCATTGTGGCATTCTGTTCTCCCTGTAGCATTCTGTTCTCGCTGTGGCATTCTGCTTCTTGCTGTGGCATTCTGCTTCTCGCTATGGCATTCTGTTCTCGCTGTGGCATTCTGCTTCTCGCTGTGGCATTCTGCTCCCCCTCTGGCATTCTGTTCTCACTGTGGCATTCTGCTTCTCACTGTGGCATCCTGCTTCTCCCTGTGGCATTCTGTTCTCCCTGTGGCATTCTGTTCTCACTGTGGCATTCTGCTTCTCACTGTGGCATCCTGCTTCTCCCTGTGGCATTCTGTTCTCACTGTGGCATTCTGCTTCTCGCTGTGGCATTCTGTTCTCACTGTGGCATTCTGCTTCTCACTGTGGAATCCTGCTTCTCACTGTGACATTCTGTTCTCACTGTGGCATTCTGCTTCTCGCTGTGGCATTCTGTTCTCCCTGTGGCATTCTGCTTCTCCCTGTGGCGGTGGCTTTGTGTATTACAGAGCTGTGTTGCAATAATGGTGACATCTACTGGCCTGTTTCTGCTCCAGACTATGGGCACAAGGAGAGGTGATGTTCTACTTCACAATGATCACTGATACCAACAGTTAGCATTGAACTAGAGTTCCATGGAGTGTTAGTCGTGACTATCAAAGCCATGTTAATATACAGGAGATTTACTAACCATATTATGGCATGGATCATATTATGGGATGGATCATATTATGGGATGGATCGTATTATGGGATGGGTCATATTATGGCATGGTTCACATTATGGGATGGATCAAGCCAACGGAAAGCTTAAAGGGGCAATCTGCAATAGCTACACATCCATTTTTAGTTTTAACCATACGAAGAGTTTCATTCCAAAACACTATGTATCCATTTTCAGAAATGTTGGTAAATTAGCTTTTACGGTTTAAATACATTATGAAAGAGATTGATGTAATTATTTAAATGTTTTTTGTAATATTATGGAATGGGGTTATTCAATGACAGACATTCATTTGTTTAAACTCTATCACTAGCTAAAAGCTACATATCTGTTTAAACTCTATCACTAGCTAAATGCTACATATCTGTTTAAACTCTATCACTAGCTAAATGCTACATATCTGTTTAAACTCTATCACTAGCTAAATGCTACATATCTGTTTAAACTCTATCACTAGCTAAATGCTACATATCTGTTTAAACTCTATCACTAGCTAAATGCTACATATCTGTTTAAACTCTATCACTAGCTAAATGCTACATATCTGTTTAAACTCTATCACTAGCTAAATGCTACATATCTGTTTAAACTCTATCACTAGCTAAAAGCTACATATCTGTTTAAACTATCACTAGCTAAATGCTACATATCTGTTTAAACTCTATCACTAGCTAAATGCTACATATCTGTTTAAACTCTATCACTAGCTAAATGCTACATATCTGTTTAAACTCTATCACTAGCTAAATGCTACATATCTGTTTAAACTCTATCACTAGCTAAATGCTACATATCTGTTTAAACTCTATCACTAGCTAAATGCTACATATCTGTTTAAACTCTATCACTAGCTAAATGCTACATATCTGTTTAAACTCTATCACTAGCTAAATGCTACATATCTGTTTAAACTCTATCACTAGCTAAATGCTACATATCTGCCTCACTCTCAGAGAAATAAGTAGTACTGTTAGATTTTACACAGTCAAATGTCTAATAAAGAGATATACAAATAATACATTTGCGACATAGATATTTAAAATAATATGAGATCTGTGTGTAAAAATGTACATTTTACATTTTAACCACTTAGCAGATGCTCATTCATAAGGAGAAAACTAACTGGAACAAACTAGCTAACTAACTAGCTAGCCAATAAACCGTTAGCTCACTAGATTATATCAACCAATAATACAAAATACACCAAAACATTTTAAAACATTAGCTGACACCTTGAAGTTTGATAGGAGATAAACATGTTTTTTCCTGAAGGGAAGGCAATTTAGTTATTTGTTAGCTAGCTAGGCTACCAGTTACCCCATCAAGCCTAGCTAGCTAGCTAACCCTACTGGCTACTGGACAAATTATTTATTCTAGTTACTAACATAAATGAAA
>NC_092151.1:7571585-7669085 GCF_045791955.1 Oncorhynchus clarkii lewisi | reverse complement strand
ATGCAGATCATTTCAGTTGTATTATCTTAACAACTTCTAATGCAGATCATTTCAGTAGTATTATCATAACTTCTAACGCAGATCATTTCAGTTGTATTATCATAACAACTTCTAATGCAGATCATTTCAGTAGTGTTATCATAACAACTTCTAATGCGGATCATTTCAGTAGAATTATCATAACTTCTAACGCAGATCATTTCAGTTGTATTATCATAACAACTTCTAATGCAGATCATTTCAGTAGTATTATCATAACAACTTCTAATGCGGATCATGACAGTAGAATTATCATAACAACTTCTAACGCAGATCATTTCAGTAGTGTTATCATAACAACTTCTAATGCAGATAATTTCAGTAGTATTATCATAACAACTTCTAATGCAGATCATTTCAGTAGTATTATCATAACAACTTCTAATGCGGATCATTTCAGTAGAATTATCATAACTTCTAACGCAGATCATTTCAGTTGTATCATCATAACAACTTCTAATGCAGATAATTTCAGTAGTATTATCATAACAACTTCTAATGCAGATCATTTCAGTAGTATTATCATAACAACTTCTAATGCAGATCATTTCAGTAGTATTATCATAACAACTTCTAATGTGGATCATTTCAGTAGAATTATCATAACAACTTCTAACGCAGATCATTTCAGTAGTATTATCATAACAACTTCTAATGTGGATCATTTCAGTAGAATTATCATAACAACTTCTAACGCAGATCATTTCAGTAGTATTATCATAACAACTTCTAATGCAGATAATTTCAGTAGTATTATCATAACAACTTCTAATGCAGATCATTTCAGTAGTATTATCATAACAACTTTTAATGCGGATCATTTCAGTAGAATTATCATAACTTCTAACGCAGATCATTTCAGTTGTATTATCATAACAACTTCTAATGCAGATAATTTCAGTAGTATTATCATAACAACTTCTAATGCAGATCATTTCAGTAATATTATCATAACAACTTCTAATGAAGATCATTTCAGTAGATCATTTCAGTAGAATTATCATAACAACTTCTAATGCAGATCATTTCAGTAGTATTATCATAACAACTTCTAATGCGGATCATTTCAGTAGTATTATCATAACAACTTCTAATGCAGATCATTTCAGTAGAATTATCATAACAACTTCTAATGCAGATCATTTCAGTAGTGTTATCATAACTTCTAATGCGGATCATTTCAGTAGAATTATCATAACTTCTAATGCAGATAATTTCAGTAGTATTATCATAAGAACTTCTAATGCAGATCATTTCAGTAGTGTTGTCAATTTTACCAAGTCATAATAATTTCAGTAGTATTAGCATTTCAGTAGTATTATCAATTTGACCATACCTGATTGCCCCCATCTCGCTTAAATATGTTGGTTTTACAGGCGAAGAAACGTAAATATTTAAATGGCTTGTAAGATTTAAATTAAGTTTTAGTAAAGCTTGCACCCTAACGACCGCCCAAGCTAAAGCTTGCACCCTAACGACCACCCTAACGACCGCCCAAGCTAAAGCTTGCACCCTAACGACCGCCCTAACGACCGCCCAAGCTAAAGCTTGTACCCTAACGACCACCCTAACGACCGCCCTAACGACCACCCTAACGACCACCCCAACGACCACCCTAACGACCGCCCTAACGACCGCCCTAACGACCACCCTAACGACCACCCTAACGACCACCCTAACGACCGCCCAAGCTAAAGCTTGCACCCTAACGACCACCCTAACGACCGCCCAAGCTAAAGCTTGCACCCTAACGACCGCCCTAACGACCGCCCAAGCTAAAGCTTGTACCCTAACGACCACCCTAACGACCGCCCTAACGACCACCCTAACGACCACCCCAACGACCACCCTAACGACCGCCCTAACGACCGCCCTAACGACCACCCTAACGACCACCCTAACGACCACCCTAACGACCGCCCAAGCTAAAGCTTGCACCCTAACGACCGCCCAAGCTAAAGCTTGCACCCTAACGACCGCCCAAGCTAAAGCTTGCACCCTAACGACCACCCTAACGACCGCCCAAGCTAAAGCTTGCACCCTAACGACCCGCCCACCCTAACGACCGCCCAAGCTAAAGCTTGCACCCTAACGACCGCCCAAGCTAAAGCTTGCACCCTAACGACCGCCCAAGCTAAAGCTTGCACCCTAACGACCGCCCAAGCTAAAGCTTGCACCCTAACGACCGCCCAAGCTAAAGCTTGCCCCCTAACAACCGCCCAAGCTAAAGCTTGCACCCTAACGACCGCCCAAGCTAAAGCTTGCACCCTAACGACCGCCCAAGCTAAAGCTTGCCCCCTAAAGACCGCCCAAGCTAAAGCTTGCTCCCTAACGACCGCCCAAGCTAAAGCTTGCCCCCTAACGACCGCCCAAGCTAGCCTCCCCTGATCAACTTCCTTGATATGTGTTATGTTACAAGAAGAGTTGAGTTGGGGTTTTCGGAGTTCCACAGATATGGGCCGGGACGTCAGCTCCTTACCTGAAGCCTGGACCTGAGGGGCGATGACGGCAATGCAGATGCAAATCAGGCCGCGTGTTGTACATCTTTAACATTAAACACGGGTTACTAGACGGAGCAAAGGCCTGATCCTCAGCGCGTGGTCGGCTCCTCGTGTGAATAATTAATACTAGCTGATTATGCTAATCAGGAAAAACTAGGAGAGATGGGATTGGCCGGGAGTACTTCTACTGTGAGCCACAGGAAGGAAGAAGGAAGGATTATGTAAAGTAACGTCAACATGCACAGCGTGTCTTTGAAAGAAGGGAATGTGGATTTAGCTATCTGTAATACGATGACAGACCTTCGGTGTGTGTGTGTGTGTGTGTGTGTGTGTGTGTGTGTGTGTGTGTGTGTGTGTTTGGGGGATGGAATGAAATGAAAAGGAGCAGAATGCTTAGTATGTTAATGGTTATAGTGAAATTGTATGATATATAATTATGCAGAGGAGGGAAGATGGTCCTATGAAGCGTAATGTATCTCGGGAAGCTTTTATCTAAATACATGTCATTTGTGGCTCGATTCTCAACTTCCACCAAAAAGCTAGGAATGAGAATTGCGTTGAGACACCCTTTTTTGGAAGCTCATAGTCACATGAATGTAGTTAATTTTCCAAGACTGAGACAAATGCTACTTTTAGAGTGAGAGAGGGCTGAGCCTCTTCAAGACACCACGGGTCAACATGTCAGACACACTGTTATTATCTGCTGAGTGCTGGTGGCCAGTGTCACCACAAGACTAGCTAGTCTCGCAGATGACACAATAGGCCTACCAGATGTCTTCAACTCACAGGCTGGAGTGGTCACATGGTGAGAGGAGAGAGGGGACGGACGGGGAAGCAGCGCCAATGTCTTGTGACAGAGAAGAAGAAGAGCGGTCTCCATCGTGACCGCTGGAGCTGCTGCTGGAGCTGCTGAGATGAGAGTCGCTACTGTTGGTTATGAAGCCTGCTTCTGAGCACCGTCGACTGCCCAATATTCCGCCTTAGCAACAGAGGCTCAAACCCATCTCAGCCCTTCATATCATATCATGGGCTCCTGAGTGGCGCAGCGGTCTAAGGCACTGCATCTCAGTGCTAGAGGCATTTCTACAGACCCTGGTTCGATTCCAGGCTGTATCACATAAAATAATCTCTACCGTCTGATTATTCTGTCTATAAAACAGATTGTTCCTACCCCCTTTCATATTCAATGTAGGATCAGGTACATATTCCACGTTCCCTACCAAGAAAGGAATACAGAGATCAATTACTTGATTTACGTTGAGGAGATTTGGACATGCAAATAAGAGTATGCTACCTCAAATCAATCAATCAAATGTAGGCCCAAAAAATTGTCAAAGACTCCATCCACCCAAGCCATAGACTGTTCTCTCTGCTACCGCACGGCAAGTGGTACCAGTACACTAAATCTGGAACCAACAGGACCCTGAACAGCTTCGACCTCCCAAGCCATAAAACTGCTAAATATCTAATCAAATGGTTACCAGGACGATCTGCATTGACCTTTTTTTGCACTAACTATCTTACACTGGACTCTACCCACACACTGGACTCTACCCACACACACTGGACTCTACCCACACACACTGGAATCGACCCACACACACTGGAATCTACCCACACACACTGGACTCTACCCACACACTGGACTCTACCCACACACACTGGAATCTACCCAACACACTGGACTCTACCCACACACACTGGACTCTACCCACACACACTGGACTCTACCCACACACACTGGACTCTACCCATACACACTAGACTCTACCCACACACTGGACTCTACCCACACACACTGGACTCTACCCACACACACTGGACTCTACCCACACACACTTGACTCTACCCACACACACTGAACTCTACCCACACACACTGACTCTACCCACACACACTGGAATCTACCCAACACACTGGAATCTACCCACACACACTGGACTCTACCCACACACACTGACTCTACCCACACTTACTGGACTCTACCCACACACACTGGACTCTACCCACACACACTGGACTCTACCCACACACTGGACTCTACCCACACACACTGGACTCTACCCACACACTGGACTCTACCCACACACACTGGACTCTACCCACACACTGGACTCTACCCACACACACTGGACTCTACCCACACACTGGACTCTACCCACACACACTGGACTCTACCCACACACTGGACTCTACCCACACACACTGGACTCTACCCACACACACTGGACTCTATATACACACTGGACTCTACCCACACACTGGACTCTATATGCACACTGGACTCTACCCACACACTGGACTCTATATACACACTGGACTCTACCCACACACACACTCTACCCACACACTGGACTCTACCCACACATTGGACTCTATATACACACTGGACTCTACCCACACACATTTGGACTCTACCCACACACACTGGACTCTACCCACACACACTTGACTCTACCCACACACACTGGAACTCTACCACACACACTGACTCTACCCACACACACTGGACTCTACCCACACACACTGACTCTACCCACACACACTGGACTCTACCCACACACACTGACTATACCCACACACACTGGACTCTACCCACACACACTGACTCTACCCACACATACTGGACTCTACCCACACACACTGACTCTACCCACACACACTGGACTCTACCCAAACACACTGGACTCTACCCACACACACTGGACTCTACCCACACACACTGGAATCTACCCAACACACTGGACTCTACCCACACACACTGGCTCTACCCACACACACTGGACTCTACCCACACACACTGACTCTACCCACACACTGGACTCTACCCACACACACTGACTCTACCCACACACACTGACTCTACCCACACACTGGACTCTACCCACACACTGGACTCTACCCACACACACTGGACTCTACCCACACACTGGGCTCTACCCACACACTGGACTCTACCCACACACACTGACTCTACCCACACACACTGGAATCTACCCAACACACTGGACTCTACCCAAACTCACTGACTCTACCCACACATACTGGACTCTACCCAAACACACTGACTCTACCCACACACTGGACTCTACCCACACACTGGACTCTACCCACACACACTGACTCTACCCACACACACTGACTCTACCCACACACTGGACTCTACCCACACACTGGACTCTACCCACACACACTGACTCTACCCACACACTGGACTCTACCCACACACTGGACTCTACCCACACACACTGGACTCTACCCACACACTGGGCTCTACCCACACACTGGACTCTACCCACACACTGGACTCTACCCACACACACTGCCTCTACCCACATACTGGACTCTACCCACACACAGTGACTCTACCCAACACACTGGACTCTACCCACACACACTGGATTCTACCCACACGCTGGACTCTACCCACACACTGGACTCTATATACACACTGGACTCTACCCACACACTGGACTCTATATACACACTGGACTCTATATACACACTGGACTCTACCCACACACTGGACTCTATATGCACACTGGACTCTACCCACACACTGGACTCTATATACACACTGGACTCTACCCACACACACTGACTCTACCCACACACACACTGGACTCTACCCACACATTGGACTCTACCCACACACATGGACTCTACCCACACACATTTGACTCTACCCACACACACTGGACTCTACCCACACACACTGACTCTACCCACACACACTGGAATCTACCCACACACACTGGACTCTACCCACTCTACCCACACACACTGACTCTACCCACACACACTGGACTCTACCCACACACTGGACTCTACCCACACACTGGACACACTGACTCTACCCACACTTACTGGACTCTACCCACACACACTGACTCTACCCACACACACTGGACTCTACCCACACACTGGACTCTACACACACACTGGACTCTATATACACACTGGACTCTATAAACACACTGGACTCTACCCACACACTGGACTCTACCCACACACTGGACTCTACCCACACACTGGACTCTATATACACACTGGACTCTACCCACACACTGGACTCTACCCACACACTGGACTCTATATACACACTGGACTCTACCCACACACTGGACTCTACCCACACACTGGACTCTATATACACACTGGACTCTATATACACACTGGACTCTACCCACACACTGGACTCTACCCACACACACTGGACTCTATATACACACTGGACTCTACCCACACACTGGACTCTATATACACACTGGACTCTACCCACACACTGGACTACTCTACCCACACACTGGACTCTACCCACACACACTTGACTCTACCCACACACACTGACTCTACCCACACACACTGGACTCTACCCACACATACTGGACTCTACCCACACACACTGACTCTACCCACACTTACTGGACTCTACCCACACACACTGACTCTACCCACACACACTGGACTCTACCCACACACTGGACTCTACCCACACACTGACTCTACCCACACACTGGACTCTATATACACACTGGACACACACTGGACTCTACCCACACACTGGACTCTACCCACACACACTGGACTCTATATACACACTGGACTCTACCCACACACTGGACTCTATATACACACTGGACTCTACCCACACACTGGACTCTATATACACACTGGACTCTACCCACACACACTGGACTCTACCCACACACTGGACTCTACCCACACACACTTGACTCTACCCACACACACTGACTCTACCCACACACACTGGAATCTACCCAACACACTGGAATCTACCCACACATACTGGACTCTACCCACACACACTGACTCTACCCACACTTACTGGACTCTACCCACACACACTGACTATACCCACACACACTGGAATCTACCCAACACACTGGACTCTACCCACACACACTGACTCTACCCACACACACTGGACTCTACCCACACACTGGACTCTACCCACACACTGGACTGGACTCTACCCACACACTGGACTCTACCCACACACTGGACTCTATATACACACTGGACTCTACCCACACACTGGACTCTACCCACACACTGGACTCTATATACACACTGGACTCTACCCACACACTGGACTCTACCCACACACTGGACTGACTCTACCCACACACACTCTACCCACACACTGGACTGGACTCTACCCACACACACTGGAACCCACACACACTGGACTCTATATACACACTGGACTCTACCCACACACTGGACTCTATATACTACCCCACACACACTGGAATCTACCCAACACACTGGAATCTACCCACACATACTGGACTCTACCCACACACACTGACACACTGACTCTACCCACACACACACTGGACTCTACCCACACACTGGACTCTATATACACACTGGACTCTACCCACACACACTGGACTCTACCCACACACACTGGACTCTCTACCCACACACACTGGACTCTACCCACACACACTGACTCTACCCACACACACTGACTCTACCCAACACACTGGACTCTACCCACACACTGGACTCTACCCACACATACTGGACTCTACCCACACACACTGGACACACACTGGACTCCCACACACACTGGACCTACCCACACACACTGGACTCTACCCACACACACTGACTCTACCCACACACACTGACTCTACCCACACACACTGACTCTACCCACACACACTGACTCTACCCACACACACTGGAATCTACCTCTACACACACTGGACTCTACCCACACACACTGGAATCTACCCACACACACTGGACTCTACCCACACACACTGGGACTCTACCCACACACACTGGACTCTACCCACACACTGGACTCTACCCACACACACTGGACTCTACCCACACACTGGACTCTACCCACACACACTGGACTCTACCCACACACTGGACTCTACCCACACACACTGGACTCTACCCACACACTGGACTCTACCCACACACACTGGACTCTACCCACACACTGGACTCTACCCACACACACTGGACTCTACCCACACACACTGGACTCTACCCACACACACTTGACTCTACCCACACACACTGAACTCTACCCACACACACTGACTCTACACACACACACTGGAATCTAACACACACACTGACTCTACCCACACACACTGGACTCTACCCACACACACTGACTCTACCCACACACACTGGACTCTACCCACACACACTGACTATACCCACACACACTGGATTCTACCCACACACACTGACTCTACCCACACATACTGGACTCTACCCACACACACTGACTCTACCCACACACACTGGACTCTACCCAAACACACTGGACTCTACCCACACACACTGGACTCTACCCACACACACTGGAATCTACCCAACACACTGGACTGACTCTACCCACACACACTGGACTCTACCCACACACACTGTGGACTCTACCCACACACACTGGACTCTACCCACACACACTGGACTCTACCCACACACACTGGACTCTACCCACACACTGTGACTCTACCCACACACTGGACTCTACCCACACACTGTGGACTCTACCCACACACTCCCACTGACTCTACCCACACACACTGGACTCTACCCAAACACACTGGACTCTACCCACACACTGGACTCTACCCACACACTGGACTCTACCCACACACACTGACTCTACCCACACACACTGGACTCTACCCACACACTGGACTCTACCCACACACTGGACTCTACCCACACACACTGACTCTACCCACACACTGGGACTCTACTCTACCCACACACTGGACTCTACCCACACACACTGGACTCTACCCACACACTGGGCTCTACCCACACACTGGACTCTACCCACACACTGGACTCTACCCACACACACTGCCTCTACCCACATACTGGACTCTACCCACACACAGTGACTCTACCCAACACACTGGACTCTACCCACACACACTGGATTCTACCCACACGCTGGACTCTACCCACACACTGGACTCTATATACACACTGGACTCTACCCACACACTGGACTCTATATACACACTGGACTCTATATACACACTGGACTCTACCCACACACTGGACTCTATATGCACACTGGACTCTACCCACACACTGGACTCTATATACACACTGGACTCTACCCACACACACTGACTCTACCCACACACTGGACTCTACCCACACATTGGACTCTATATACACACTGGACTCTACCCACACACATTTGACTCTACCCACACACACTGGACTCTACCCACACACACTGACTCTACCCACACACACTGGAATCTACCCACACACACTGGACTCTACCCACACACACTGACTCTACCCACACTTACTGGACTCTACCCACACACACTGACTCTACCCACACACACTGGACTCTACCCACACACACTGGACTCTACCCACACACTGGACTGGACTCTACCCACACACTGGACTCTATATACACACTGGACTCTACCCACACACTGGACTCTACCCACACACTGGACTCTACCCACACACTGGACTCTATATACACACTGGACTCTACCCACACACTGGACTCTACCCACACACTGGACTCTATATACACACTGACTCTACCCACACACTGGACTCTACCCACACACTGGACTCTACACACTGGACTCTATATACACACTGGACTCTACCCACACACTGGACTCTACCCACACACACTGGACTCTATATACACACTGGACTCTACCCACACACTGGACTCTATATACACACTGGACTCTACCCACACACTGGACTCTATATACACACTGGACTCTACCCACACACACTGGACTCTACCCACACACTGGACTCTACCCACACACACTTGACTCTACCCACACACACTGACTCTACCCACACACACTGGAATCTACCCAACACACTGGAATCTACCCACACACACTGGACTCTACCCACACACACTGACTCTACCCACACTTACTGGACTCTACCCACACACACTGACTCTACCCACACACACTGGACTCTACCCACACACTGGACTCTACCCACACACTGGACTCTATATACACACTGGACTCTACACACTGGACTCTATATACACACTGGACTCTACCCACACACTGGACTCTACCCACACACTGGACTCTACCCACACACTGGACTCTATATACACACTGGACTCTACCCACACACTGGACTCTACCCACACACTGGACTCTATATACACACTGGACTCTACCCACACACTGGACTCTACCCACACACTGGACTCTATATACACACTGGACTCTATATACACACTGGACTCTACCCACACACTGGACTCTACCCACACACACTGGACTCTATATACACACTGGACTCTACCCACACACTGGACTCTATATACACACTGGACTCTACCCACACACTGGACTCTATATACACACTGGACTCTACCCACACACACTGGACTCTACCCACACACTGGACTCTACCCACACACACTTGACTCTACCCACACACACTGACTCTACCCACACACACTGGAATCTACCCAACACACTGGAATCTACCCACACATACTGGACTCTACCCACACACACTGACTCTACCCACACTTACTGGACTCTACCCACACACACTGACTATACCCACACACACTGGAATCTACCCAACACACTGGACTCTACCCACACACACTGACTCTACCCACACACACTGGACTCTACCCACACACTGGACTCTACCCACACACTGGACTCTATATACACACTGGACTCTATATACACACTGGACTCTACCCACACACTGGACTCTACCCACACACTGGACTCTACCCACACACTGGACTCTATATACACACTGGACTCTACCCACACACTGGACTCTACCCACACACTGGACTCTATATACACACTGGACTCTACCCACACACTGGACTCTACCCACACACTGGACTCTATCTACACACTGGACTCTATATACACACTGGACTCTACCCACACACTGGACTCTACCCACACACATTGGACTCTATATACACACTGGACTCTACCCACACACTGGACTCTATATACACACTGGACTCTACCCACACACTGGACTCTATATACACACTGGACTCTACCCACACACACTGGACTCTACCCACACACTGGACTCTACCCACACACACTTGACTCTACCCACACACACTGACTCTACCCACACACACTGGAATCTACCCAACACACTGGAATCTACCCACACATACTGGACTCTACCCACACACACTGACTCTACCCACACTTACTGGACTCTACCCACACACACTGACTCTACCCACACACACTGGACTCTACCCACACACTGGACTCTACCCACACACTGGACTCTATATACACACTGGACTCTATATACACACTGGACTCTACCCACACACTGGACTCTACCCACACACTGGACTCTACCCACACACTGGACTCTATATACACACTGGACTCTACCCACACACTGGACTCTACCCACACACTGGACTCTATATACACACTGGACTCTACCCACACACTGGACTCTACCCACACACTGGACTCTATATACACACTGGACTCTATATACACACTGGACTCTACCCACACACTGGACTCTACCCACACACACTGGACTCTATATACACACTGGACTCTACCCACACACTGGACTCTATATACACACTGGACTCTACCCACACACTGGACTCTATATACACACTGGACTCTACCCACACACACTGGACTCTACCCACACACTGGACTCTACCCACACACACTTGACTCTACCCACACACACTGACTCTACCCACACACACTGGAATCTACCCAACACACTGGAATCTACCCACACATACTGGACTCTACCCACACACACTGACTCTACCCACACTTACTGGACTCTACCCACACACACTGACTATACCCACACACACTGGAATCTACCCAACACACTGGACTCTACCCACACACACTGACTCTACCCACACACACTGGAATCTACTCAACACACTGGACTCTACCCACACACACTGACTACCCACACATACTGGACTCTACCCACACACACTGACTCTACCCACACTTACTGGACTCTACCCACACACACTGACTATACCCACACACACTGGACTCTACCCACACACACTGACTCTACCCACACACACTGGAATCTACCCAACACACTGGACTCTACCCACACACACTGCCTCTACCCACACACTGGACTCTACCCACACACACTGACTCTACCCAACACACTGGACTCTACCCACACACACTGGATTCTACCCACACACTGGACTCTACCCACACATACTGGACTCTACCCACACACACTGACTCTACCCACACACACTGGACTCTACCCACACACTGGACTCTACCCACACACTGGACTCTATATACACACAGGACTCTATATACACACTGGACTCTACCCACACACTGGACTCTATATACACACTGGACTCTACCCACACGCTGGACTCTATATACACACTGGACTCTACCCACACACACTGACTCTACCCACACACTGGACTCTACCCACACATTGGACTCTATATACAGACTGGACTCTACCCACACACTGGACTCTATATACACACTGGACTCTACCCACACACTGGACTCTACCCACACACTGGACTCTATATACACACTGGACTCTATATACACACTGGACTCTACCCACACACTGGACTCTATATACACACTGGACTCTACCCAGACACTGGACTCTATATACACACTGGACTCTACCCACACACTGGACTCTACCCACACACTGGACTCTATATACACACTGGACTCTACCCACACACTGGACTCTACCCACACACTGGACTCTATATACACACTGGACTCTACCCACACACTGGACTCTACCCACACACTGGACTCTATATACACACTGGACTCTATATACACACTGGACTCTATATACTCACTGGACTCTACCCACACACTGGACTCTACCCACACACTGGACTCTATATACACACTGGACTCTACCCACACACTGGACTCTATATACACACTGGACTCTACCCACACACTGGACTCTATATACACACTGGACTCTACCCACACACACTGGACTCTACCCATACACTGACTCTACCCACACACTGGACTCTATATACACACTGGACTCTATATACACACTGGACTCTACCCCGCCCGCCCGTCCGCCTGTCTGTCTATCTGTCTGTCCGTCCGTCTCTGCTGTCTGTCTGTCACTCTGTCTGTCTGTCTGTCTGTCACTCTGTCTTTCTATCTGTCACTCTGTCTGTCACTCTGTCTGTCACTCTGTCTTTCTATCTGTCACTCTGTCTGTCACTCTGTCTGTCACTGCTAAGTGTTAATTGTTATTACATACAGAGTCAACATATGATGGAACTGGCATTACATCTGTGTCTCTCTGTTTTCGTCCTACCTCCACTGCACTCCCCTCTGAGCCGTCACTGCTAAGCCTAGCATCCTTTCCCACAGCACTGGGACCAGATGACCAGGGGACCACACTGCCTGTGCTGGGCCCAGCAACATCCTAGTTGTGAATGAATGAACACATCTATAAGAAGAAGACTGAATACGTGTCTAATAGATGACCATTGGCTCGTAATACCATATGAAAGCCTAACTACTTATATTGCAAATATAATTGCCTGTCTATCATACACCCCCCCACCCCCCCACTGTACATTGACTCGGTACCGGTGCCCCCTGTATATAGCCTAATTTTTTATATATTTTATTGCGTTACTTTAAACAAAAACAAAAAACTAAAATTACTTTTAATTTTATTTAGTAAATATTGTTTTATCTCTCTGTCTCTCGCTCTCTTTCTGTCTCTCTCTGAATTTAATTAAGGGCTTTATTGGCATGGGAAACATATGTTTACATTGCTAAAGCAAGTGAAATAGATAATAAACACTTAATTAGTGAAATTAACAATAAAAAAATTCACACTAAACATTACACTTCCAAATGTTCCAAAAGAATAAAGAAGTTTAAAATGTCATATTATGTCTATATACAGTACAGTGCTGTTATGATGTGCAAATAGTTAAAGTACAAAAGGGAAATAAATTAACATAAATATAGGTTGTGTCACGCCCTGATCTGTTTCACCTGTCTTTGTGCTTGTCCCTACCCCCCTCCAGGTGCCGCCCATCTTCCCCATTATCCCCAGTGCATTTATACCTGTGTTCTCTGTTTGTCTGTTGCTAGTTCGTTTTGTTTCGTCAAGCCTTCCAGTGGTTTTCCCTCTGCTCCTGTCTCTCGTTTTTGTTCCTGTTTCCTAGTTCCTGTTTCCCGGTATTGACCTTTCTGCCTGACCTGACCCCTGCCTGCATTGACCTGTTGTTTGCCCGCCCCTGTTGTGATAAACATTGTTACTTCGACAGTCTGCATTTGGGTCTTACCTTAAACGTGATTTACAATGGTGTACGTTCTTCACTGGTTGCCCTTTTCTTGTGGCAACAAGTCTCTCTCTCTCTCTCTGTGTTTTCTCACTACATCCACGAGAAAACGTACAGAGAGAGAGAGAGAGAGAGAGAGAGAGAGAGAGAGAGAGAGAGAGACTTGTTGCCACAAGAAAAGGGCAACCAGTGAAGAACGTACACCATTGTAAATCACGTTTAAGGTAAGACCCAAATTTCAGACTGCTGCAGCATCAGGTAAGATGTCTGTGTTGCTAAGCCTAGCATCACTGGGACCAGAAGACAACGGGACTAGACCATACTGCCTGTGCTGGGCCCAGCTACCTTCTAGGGTAAGACTTTACATTAAGAGTCCATAATGAACCATTTATAAAGGCATTTAAGCCATTTGCTCACCATTTATTAACCACTACTCCCACATGTGTCAATGTTAGTAGGCTAGTTATTCACACATGTATGTAGATATTTCCTTACACATCCTGTATTCTATGCTTGTTATTTCACCAGGTACAGCAGGAATGTCTACCAAAGGCATGCTCATATTTTTGTGAGAAATTACACTGGTCACTCAAAATATTGATAAATTATAAATAGCTCTCACTTTAGATTAAGGACTGCGAAAACACTTGACTAATTATTAGTAAATGGTTTATTCATGTGGGAGTAATGATTAATAAATTGTTTATTAATGTGGGAGTAATGATTAATAAATGGTTTATTAATGTTGGAGTAATGATTAATAAATGGTTTATTCATGTGGGAGTAATGATTAATAAATGGTTTATTCATGTGGGAGTAATGATTAGTAAATGGTTTATTAATGTGGGAGTAATGATTAGTAAATGGTGAACACACAATTTATAAAGGCCTTATAAATGGCTTATTACGGACCTTTAAAAGAAAGTGTTACCCATCCTAGTTGTGAATGAATAAACCCATGTATTAGACAAATAAGAATATCACTGAATAAATGTCTTACAGATGACCATTGGCTTATATAATACCTTATAACAGCCTGAATACATATTTAAATAATAGTGCATTTCAAGTGTTCCCCCCTGCACACTTAAGTGTTTGAATATTAGGCTACATCTAATTCAATAGAAAACAACAGAGAGGGAGAGAGAGAGAGAGAGAGAGAGAGGAGGGAGAGAGAGAAGGAGGGAGAGAGAGAGAGAGAGAAGGAGAGAAGGAGACAGAGAGAGAGAGAGAGAGAGAGACAGAGAGAGGGAGAGAGACAGAGAGAGAGAGAGAGAGAGAGAGAGAGAGAGAGAGAGAGAGAGAGAGAGAGAGACAGAGACAGAGACAGAGAGGGAGAGAGAGAGAGAGAGAGAGAGAGAGAGAGAGAGAGAGAGAGAGAGAGAGAGACAGAGAGAGAGAGAGAGAGAGACAGAGAGACAGAGAGACAGAGAGAGTGCCAGTTCCTTAATATTTTGGCAGTAGCCAATGGAACTGGCAGCCCCTATCTCTGTTTTCTACCACTGAATTCAATATGCAACCTTCTGTGTTTGTCAAAGAACGATGCCGGGACTAGTTAATGTGGATGCGGATAGATATCCAGCGTTGTGCTTCGTTTGACAGCGCCGCGTTTGCGTATCTTTCTGCCAAGATGTGATAGGCGGGACTTTACAGCCATCAATGCATGGCTATGTAATGAAATCCTACACTAGAGTCACTTGTTACTACAGCTCATAAACTCACTCGCTGGGCTGAAGAGACTGAGATTCAGAAGTGAATATACATTGATAAAACAATTAAATTATTAATACACAAGTCCCCAAATTGACCATTATTGAAATAAATGACTTGTGTTTAGTAAAAAGCACTGTATAAATGTCTAGTAGATGACTATTGCCTTAACTATGTGTTATAAAAGCCAATCTAATGACTTTTTAGTAGACTAGTGTCTAAATGTTCCCCCGACTCCCCCTTCCCTAATTAGCCATCATTAAAAAAATTTAGGTTTGACTGAGTGACTGACAGAGTCAGAACGGGTCGCTCTCTCTCTTTGGTGACTTTGAATGTGAATTTGCGACACCTCCGCTCAGCCGGTTGTGTCCATATATATATATATCTTTTTTTTTAAATATATTTTTAGATTTTAGTCATTTAGCAGATATCTTATCCAGAACGACTTACAGTTAGTGCATTCATCTTAAGATAGCTAGTTGGCAGGACCACATATCACAGGCATAGAGAGTAACTCGGGTTGCTCGGGTTAGTGCTCGGGTTAGGGTGTAGGGTTTGAGCACAGCCTGAAGGTAGGGAGGGGGGAGTTCCTCTTGCTGTTACGTAGGTTAGCACCATGGTCTTGTAGTGGAAGCGAGCTTCGACTGGAAGCCAATGGAGTGTGCAGAGGAGCGTGGTAACATATGAGAACTTGGGAAGGTTGAAAAATCTTATGGGTTATGGCTTTACTCCCGCTGCTATATTGTGGATAAAGAGTTACTTGTCTAACAGAATACAGACGGTGGTCTTTAATGGAATCCTCTCCAATATAATCCAGAATCAGGAATTCCCCAGGGTAGCTGTTTAGGTCCCTTGCATTTTCAATCTTTACTAACGACATGGCACTGACTTTGAGTAAAGCCAGAGTGTCTATGTATGCGGATGACTCAACACTATACACGTCAGCTACTACAGCGACTGAAATGACTGCAACACTTAACAAAGAGCTGCAGTTAGTTTCAGAATGGGTGGCAAGGAATAAGTTAGTCCTAAATATTTCCAAAACTAAAAGCATTGTATTTGGGACAAATCATTCACTAAACCCTAAACATCAACTACATCTCGTAATGAATGATGTGGAAATTGAGCAAGTTGAGGTGACTAAACTGCTTGGAGTAACCCTGGATTGTAAACTGTCATGGTCAATACATGTTGAAGGGAGAAGCGCTACTCTGCCTTCTTAACAACACTATCAACAAGGCAAGTCCTACAGACCCTGGTTTTGTCGCACCTATTACTGTTCAGTAGTGTCAAGGTTGTGCGCTACTGGTGGAGAAGTCAGGTGCAGGAGAGCAGAGAGTTGTGAACAGACGCACACTTTATTTAGGCAGAGGCAATTAAACAGACAGACGCCACTGCATCAAAACCTCCAGCCAAAGGTAAAAAGAATAAGGTGCGAAACAGTCACAAAAATAAGCAAATGTTTAACAATTAAACATCGTTTGTGAAATATCATCGAATACGACGGGAAAAACCAGCCTGGCGCGTGACATAAAACACGTCATCACAACAATTCCACACAAAGACATGGGGGGGATGGGGGGGGGGGGGGGGCAGAGGAATAAATACATATTAATTGATTGGGGAATGAAAACCAGGTGGGCAGGGAACAAGACAAAACAAATGGATACATGAATAAAATGGAGCGGCGATGGCTAGAAAGCCGGTGACGTCGACCGCCGAACGCCGCCCGAACAAGGAGAGGAGCTGACTTCGACGGAAGTCGTGACAAGTAGTGTGGTCAGATGCCACAAAGAGGGACTTAGGAAAATTGCAGTTGGTTCAGAACAGGGCAGCACGGCCTCTTGAAGCTAGGGGGCACTATTTTTTTTTTTTTTTAAATAACGTTCCCAAAGTAAACTGCCTATTTCTCAGGATCAGATGCTAGAATATGCATATCATTGACAGCTTAGGATAGAAAACACTCTAAAGTTTCCAAAACTGTAAAAATATTGTCTGTGAGTATAACAGAACTGATATTGCAGGCAAAATCCTGAGAAAAATCCAATAAGGAAGTGACTCTTATTTTGAAATCCCTGCTTTCTATGCATCCCTATTGCCCATTGACAGGGATATCAACCAGATTCCTTTTTCTGTGGCTTTCCTAAGGTGTCTACAGCCTTTAGATGTAGTTTCAGGCCTTTATTTTGAAGAATGAGCGTAAACGTCCACATTGCGTAAGTGGTCTGTTGTTGGCTCTCAGTGTGATTTTTGCGCAACACAGAGAGGTAGCCATTTTTCCTCCCGGTCCTAGTGAAAAGCCAACTGTCCCGGTTGATATATTACCGAATAGATATTTGAAAAACACCTTGAGGATTGATTATAAAAAACGTTTGCCATGTTTCTGTCGATATTATGGATATAATTTGGAATTTTTGTCTGAGTTGTCGTGACCGCTATTTCCAGTGGATTCCTTGGCATAACACATCAAACTAACGGAGGTATTTGGATATAAAAAATATATTTATGGAACAAAAGGAACATTTGCTGTCTAACTGGGAGTCTCGTGAGTGAAAACATCCGAAGCTCATCAAAGGTAAACAATTAATTTGATTGCTTTTCTGATTTTCGTGACCAAGCTACCTGATGCTATGTGTACATAATGCTATGCTAGGCTATCGATAAACTTACACAAACGCTTGTATTGCTTCCGCTGTAAAGCATAATTTCAAAATCTGAGACGACAGGGTGATTAACAAAAGGCTAAGCTGTGTTTCGCTATATTTCACTTGTGATTTCATGAATATTAATATTTTATAGTAATATTTTTTGACTGTTGCGCTATGCTATTCAGAGTTGCTGATGACAAATATACCGGATCCGGGATGGGTAGTTCTAAGAGTTAAACATACACGGAGAGAACACATTATTGAATGTCTCATGGCTCAAAGTGGAAGAGGGATTGATGTCATCACTATTTGTTGATAAGCTGTATATACCAAGCTGTCTGTTTAAACTACTAGTACACAGCTCAGACACCCATCCATACCCCACAAGACATGCCACCAGAGGTCTCTTCACAATCCCCAAGTCCAGAACAGACTATGGGAGGCGCACAGTACTACACAGAGCCATGACTACATGCAACTCTATTCCACATTATGGAACAGCGGGGACTGTGAAGAGACACACACAAAGGTACAGACACATGCATACATTGTAATATTGTTGTATGGTGGTATTATGCATTTTGTATTGTACATGTAGTGGCGTAATAATGTTATATAATGTACTCTTTAATCTTTTGTTTTATATGTAATGCAAGTGCTTTATTGTCTTTGGACACCAGGAAGAGTAGCTGACGCCTTGGCAGAAGCTAATGGGGATCTATGTTCAATACAAATACAAACCCAAAATGTGCATCGGTCTTTCCTGCCCCATGGACAACTTTCAGCGTGAAGAAACACGTACGTAATTCTATCAATTAGGTCAACTATCCCTATAAAGGCTATTAGTGGCCACAGAAGTCAAGCTGTGGCCAAACACACATCCTACATAGGCTACCATGTCCTCCGCTACATAGGCTACCATGTCCTCCGCTACATAGGTTACCATGTCCTCCGCTACATAGGCTACCATGTCCTCCGCTACATAGGCTACCATGTCCTCCACTACATAGGCTACCATGTCCTCCACTACATAGGCTACCATGTCCTCCGCTACATAGGCTACCATGTCCTCCGCTACATAGGCTACCATGTCCTCCGCTACATAGGCTACCATGTCCTCCGCTACATAGGCTACCATGTCCTCCGCTGCATAGGCTACCATGTCCTCCGCTACATAGGCTACCATGTCCTCCGCTGCATAGGCTACCATGTCCTCCTCTCCTCTACATAGGCTACCATGTCCTCCACTGCATAGGCTACCATGTCCTCCTCTCCTCTACATAGGCTACCATGTCCTCCGCTACATAGGCTACCATGTCCTCCGCTACATAGGCTACCATGTCCTCCTCTCCTCTACATAGGCTACCATGTCCTCTGCTACATAGGTTACCATGTCCTCCGCTGCATAGGCTACCATGTCCTCCGCTACATAGGCTACCATGTCCTCCACTGCATAGGCTACCATGTCCTCCGCTACATAGGCTACCATGTCCTCTGCTACATAGGCTACCATGTCCTCCGCTACATAGGCTACCATGTCCTCCGCTACATAGGCTACCATGTCCTCTGCTACATAGGTTACCATGTCCTCCGCTGCATAGGTTACCATGTCCTCCGCTGCATAGGCTACCATGTCCTCCGCTACATAGGCTACCATGTCCTCCACTACATAGGCTACCATGTCCTCCGCTACATAGGCTACCATGTCCTCCACTACATAGGCTACCATGTCCTCCGCTACATAGGCTACCATGTCCTCTGCTACATAGGTTACCATGTCCTCCGCTGCATAGGCTACCATGTCCTCCGCTACATAGGCTACCATGTCCTCCACTACATAGGCTACCATGTCCTCCACTACATAGGCTACCATGTCCTCCGCTACATAGGCTACCATGTCCTCCTCTCCTCTACATAGGCTACTATGTCCTCCGCTACATAGGCTACCATGTCCTCTGCTACATAGGTTACCATGTCCTCCGCTGCATAGGCTACCATGTCCTCCGCTACATAGGCTACCATGTCCTCCACTACATAGGCTACCATGTCCTCCACTACATAGGCTACCATGTCCTCCGCTACATAGGCTACCATGTCCTCCTCTCCTCTACATAGGCTACTATGTCCTCCGCTACATAGGCTACCATGTCCTCCGCTACATAGGCTACCATGTCCTCTGCTACATAGGTTACCATGTCCTCCGCTGCATAGGCTACCATGTCCTCCGCTACATAGGCTACCATGTCCTCCACTACATAGGCTACCATGTCCTCCACTACATAGGCTACCATGTCCTCCGCTACATAGGCTACCATGTCCTCCTCTCCTCTACATAGGCTACTATGTCCTCCGCTACATAGGCTACCATGTCCTCCTCTCCTCTACATAGGCTACCATGTCCTCCTCTCCTCTACATAGGCTACCATGTCCTCCTCTCCTCTACATAGGCTACTATGTCCTCTGCTACATAGGCTACCATGTCCTCCGCTACGATACTTTATGGGAAATTCATAGGCTTTGACACTGAACCATGTTCAAAACAGAGTTTATTGGCAAATTGAAGACAATGGTGTAATGGTTCATTTTTATGTGTGTATGAGAGAAGAGAGAGAGGTCACTCCATCAATCTGCTATTGTCGTTCTCTCAATCTATTTCAGTTGTGACTCCACAGCGTGGAGGGTAGTATGTGTGGGGGGTGAGGGAGGTTGAAGGGGGGCAAGGCACCGATTCATCACTGGGATTGGAAATAAGACCGACACAGCACAGTTTGTCATGTGAGATTAGTCTGAAGCTGGTAACGGCTGTCCTTAATATAGTCTCCACCATCGCACACTACTCATCCCCTGGAACACACCACTACTGCTGTAGACCAGGGTGTGTGTGTGTGTGCGTGCGTGCGTGTCTGTGTGTGTGTGTGTGTGTGTCTGTGTGTGTGTGTGTGTGTGTGTGTGTGTGTGTGTGTGCGTGCGTGCGTGTCTGTGTGTGTGTGTGTGTGTGCGTGCGTGTCTGTGTGTGTGTGTGTGTGTGTGTGTGTGTGTGTGTGTGTGTGTGTGTGTGTGTGTAGAGCAGGGAAGGACATCTGGTGGTTCCATTTGTAGGCCTGAGGATCAGTTTCCAAAAACCACAAAAAAAACCTCTTCATGTTGAGAGTTAGAACAGTAGGAATACACAAGATGCAATTTGGTCATGTGACTGTGCATCAGCAGTTTTTCTCTTGTTATTTTAGTCACTGACAGTCACTCAGTTATCCTATGTCAGATAACATTTTTTAGATTGGTAAATTGGTTTTTCCAGCGACAGTCCCTTCAGAGAGTGTTCACACCCCTTGACTTTTGCCACATTTTATTGTTTTACAGCCTGAATTCAAAATAGATTAAATATATTTTTTTTTCTCTCAACACAACATTTAAAACATTTTACATTTGTTGAAAATGAAGTACAGAAATATCGAAATTACATAAGTATTCACACCATTGAGTCAATAAATGTTAGAATCAGCGATTACAGCGGGCAGCAATTATTTCTGGGTAAGTCTCCAAGAGCTTTGCACACCTGGATTGTACAATATTTGCACAATATTCTTAAAGCTCTGTCAAGTTGGCTGTTGATCATTGCTAGACAGCCATTTTCAAGTCTTGCTGTAGATTTTCAAGCCGACTTAAGTCAAAACTGTAACTAGGCCACGTAGGGACATTTAATGTCTTCTTGGTGAGCAACCCCAGTGTAGTTTTGCCCTTGAAATAAAACTGAACCAGGTTTTTCTCCAGGAGTTAACACATTTTTTTTGCTGTTTTATTTTAATGCCTTATCGCAAACAGGATGCATGTTTTGGAATATTTGTATTCTGTACAGGCTTCCTTCTTTTCACTCTTGTCATTTAGGTTAGTATTGTGGATTAACTACAATGTTGTTGTTCCCATCCTCAGTTTTCTCTTATCACAGCCATTAAACTCCGAAACTGTTTTCAAATCCCCATTGGCCTCATGGTGAAATTCCCTGAGCAGTTTCTTTCCTCTCCGGCAACTGAGTTAGGAAGGACGCCTGTATTTTTGTGGTGACTGGGTGTATAGATACACCAAGTGTAAATAATAACTTCATCATGCTCAAAGGGATATTCAATATAGGGCTTGGGGCCTCCAACAAATTTCACTTAGGACCCACAAAAATTTATGGCTGGCTCTGACTGAACAAATGGGCATGGATGTGGGTATAGATGTGGGTATGGATGTGGGTACGGATGTGGGTATAGATGTGAGTATAGATGTGGGTACGGATGTGGGTATTGATGTGGGTATAGATGTGGGTATAGATGTGGGTACGGATGTGGGTATAGATGTGGGTATGGATGTGGGTACAGATGTGGGTATAGATGTGGGTATAGATGTGGGTTTAGATGTGGGTACGGGTGTGGGTATTGATGTGGGTATAGATGTGGGTATGGATGTGGGTACAGATGTGGGTATAGATGTGGGTATAGATGTGGGTTTAGATGTGGGTATAGATGTGGGTACGGGTGTGGGTACGGGTGTGGGTATAGATGTGGGTATTGATGTGGGTATTGATGTGGGTATAGATGTGGGTATTGATGTGGGTATAGATGTGGGTACGGATGTGGGTACAGATGTGGGTATAGATGTGGGTTTAGATGTGGGTTTAGATGTGGGTATAGATGTGGGTATTGATGTGGGTATAGATGTGGGTATTGATGTGGGTATAGATGTGGGTTTAGATGTGGGTATTGATGTGGGTATAGATGTGGGTACGGATGTGGGTACAGATGTGGGTATAGATGTGGGTTTAGATGTGGGTACAGATGTGGGTATAGATGTGGGTTTAGATGTGGGTACAGATGTGGGTATAGATGTGGGTATAGATGTGGGTACAGATGTGGGTATAGATGTGGGTATAGATGTGGGTATAGATGTGGGTATAGATGTGGGTTTAGATGTGGGTACGGGTGTGGGTATTGATGTGGGTATAGATGTGGGTATAGATGTGGGTTTAGATGTGGGTACGGGTGTGGGTATAGATGTGGGTATAGATGTGGGAATAGATGTGGGTATAGATGTGGGTTTAGATGTGGGTACGGGTGTGGGTATTGATGTGGGTATAGATGTGGGAATAGATGTGGGTATAGATGTGGGTTTAGATGTGGGTACGGGTGTGGGTATTGATGTGGGTATAGATGTGGGTATTGATGTGGGTATAGATGTGGGAATAGATGTGGGTATAGATGTGGGTTTAGATGTGGGTACGGGTGTGGGTATAGATGTGGGTATAGGTGTGGGTATTGATGTGGGTATAGATGTGGGTTTAGATGTGGGTACGGATGTGGGTATAGATGTGGGTATTGATGTGGGTATAGATGTGGGAATAGATGTGGGTATAGGTGTGGGTATTGATGTGGGTATAGATGTGGGAATAGATGTGGGTATGCAGACTTATGGCCCCTCATGATGAATTCAGATGTTTTTGTGGCCCCCATCCCTGGTGTAGAACATGGAATCCTATTCCACATCAGGTAACTGATGCCAGCAGTAGAATCGGATTTTAAAAATCTAGTAAAAATACACCTTATGGAACAGCGGGGACTGTGAAGAGACGCACACAAAGGTACAGACACACACATACATTGTAATATTGTTGTATCGTGGTACTATACATTTTGTTTGAAACAGTTTGCTACAGAATAAAAATAATACTGCAGTAACAGGGAATGTGAATTATTATGTGGATTATAATTAATATACTTTTTTTGTAGGGGTTGTTAAATTTTCCTGAAAGTGAAAGTAAAGTCTGAAATGTCAGTGGAAATTACTTCAGAACTTCAGAAGCATTTTTAAAATCTCAAATACGCTACAAGTTTTAAAGTTGTCCTGCAACAGGGTGATCAATTTAAGATCCTACATCTGTAAATGTGTCTGAGGAGGAGACAGAGAGAGATAGACAGCGAGAAAGTCCTGCAACAGGGTGATCAATTTAAGATCCTACATCTGTAAATGTGTCTGAGGAGGAGACAGAGAGAGATAGACAGCGAGAAAGTCCTGCAACAGGGTGATCAAATTAAGATCCTACATCTGTAAATGTGTCTGAGGAGGAGACAGAGAGAGATAGACAGCGAGAAAGTCCTGCAACAGGGTGATCAAATTAAGATCCTACATCTGTAAATGTGTCTGAGGAGGAGACAGAGAGAGATAGACAGCGAGAAAGTCCTGCAATAGGGTGATCAAATTAAGATCCTACATCTGTAAATGTGTCTGAGGAGGAGACAGAGAGAGATAGACAGCGAGAAAGTCCTGCAACAGGGTGATCAAATTAAGATCCTACATCTGTAAATGTGTCTAAGGAGGAGACAGAGAGAGATAGACAGCGAGAAAGAAAAACAGAAGAAATGCCTGGTCAAGTGTGAAAATGTTGAGGCGTATCTTATTGATCACACTGTTCGATCCATGGCGTGGCAATACCCAGCTCTTACTGAGTATGTACCTCAGGAAGACCCTTTAAATGATCTAAATAGGAGTGACCACATGACATGTAAACACACATCTGTTGGGCCAATTCTTATTTTAATAATAATGAAAACTCAGACTTGGGCAGGTAAAAGTGAATATATTTCAATGGTTGAAAAAACAACACCAACTCTAACGCAAATGGCGATATTTGTCATAACTGCAGTCAACAGAGATTATGGCCTGTGTTGCCCTTTAAATTACGGCCTGTGTTGCCCTTTAAATTACGGCCTGTGTTGCCCTTTAAATTACGGCCTGTGTTGCCCTTTAAATTACGGCCTGTGTTGCCCTTTAAATTACGGCCTGTGTTGCCCTTTAAATTACGGCCTGTGTTGCCCTTTAAATTACGGCCTGTGTTGCCCTTTAAATTACGGCGTGTGTTGCCCTTTAAATTACGGCCTGTGTTGCCCTTTAAATTACGGCCTGTGTTGCCCTTTAAATTACGGCGTGTGTTGCCCTTTAAATTACGGCCTGTGTTGCCCTTTAAATTACGGCCTGTGTTGCCCTTTAAATTACGGCCTGTGTTGCCCTTTAAATTACGGCCTGTGTTGCCCTTTAAATTACGGCCTGTGTTGCCCTTTAAATTACGGCGTGTGTTGCCCTTTAAATTACGGCGTGTGTTGCCCTTTAAATTACGGCCTGTGTTGCCCTTTAAATTACGGCCTGTGTTGCCCTTTAAATTACGGCCTGTGTTGCCCTTTAAATTACGGCCTGTGTTGCCCTTTAAATTACGGCCTGTGTTGCCCTTTAAATTACGGCCTGTGTTGCCCTTTAAATTACGGCCTGTGTTGCCCTTTAAATTACGGCCTGTGTTGCCCTTTAAATTACGGCGTGTGTTGCCCTTTTAATTACGGAGTGTGATGCCATCTGTAGATCGTGGAGTGTGTTGCCGTTTTAGTGTGAAAACCAAAAGTGTAACCAAAACTTAAACTAAGGCATTAGTTCAGAGCGGCTAGGGTTAAGGTGTGGGATAGGGGTTAAAACAAGAAAAATGTCAAATGACAAAACAAGTGCTTGGCACTGGGATTGAACCTGTGATGCTCGGAGCCATAGCTCACGGTTTTACTCCATCCCCAACAGCCTATAGATGGTAAGAGACACTTGCGCTGCCCCTAGTGGACGGTTGGAAATTGCCATTGAAATATAACGCCACTTCGAAACTTCACCATTCCAATAACGTCTGGACAGCTTTTAATCCACCCAAAAGACATCTGTTTTCCTAGGCTCGAAGTCTTGAACCTGCCCATATTGTCAACGATGCAGGCATGACAATCTATTCTCCTCAAACCAAATAAAGAAAAAACAAGAGAGCCTCATTAGCTGGATAACGGGACATTTTGAGACTAAGAAGCGTCCTTGAAAATATAGATCCATGACCCACAGAGGATTCCGTTTGGGCGTGGTCTAAAGCCCTTCCGTGTTTTAACATGTCAATTACTAGGCAACAACTGAAAATAAACAACTGGGATTAGTGAAACAGAGTGTGGTCATAGTGGGGTTTTGTTAGTCCACCCTCTTCCCTTTTCTCCCTCTCTTTAATCCGCCGGTAGTCCCACGTGTGCGTGCGTCACGTGTGTCACGTGTGTGCATCTGAATGTTTTGTGTCTGTGCATGCGTGTGTGTGTCATGTGTACTCACCGTAACATCCTCTGGGGTGAGCTTTCGACATGAGGAGCCAAAGATAGACCGAAGGACCGAAGGCAGCTGAACCGATTCAGTCTTGACCCTGGCAGTGTCTCCTCACACCTCGTGTGTGCTCACTTGTAATGAGGCCTCTGGTGGATAGATTTCACTACCACTAGGACACAACAAAAGGCCAAGGTACCATGAGGACAATGCTCCATGCGCTTCACGCCATTTGTTTGGCTCACCATATCCATCACATTAATGAGTCACCTTTTACTGACAGCTCATGATTACCTGCTTACACATGGAAAGAGAGGGTGGAGTAGGGGTAGAAAGAGAGAAAGAGGGTGGTAGAAGGAGAAAGAGAGGGGGGGTGGAAGAAGGAGAGAGACTGGGGGGTAAAAAGAAAGGGGGATTAGAAGGAGAGAGGGGGGTAGAAGGAGAGAGAGGGGGGAAGAAGGAGAGAGAGTGAGAGAAGGAGAGAGAGGGGGGGAGGAGAGAGGGGGTAGAAGGAGAGAGAGGGGGAAGAAGGAGAGAGGGGGGTAGAAGGAGAGAGAGGGGGTAGAAGGAGAGAGAGGGGGTAGAAGGAGAGAGACCGGGTAGAAGGAGAGAGAGGGGGGGTAGAAGGAGAGAGAGGGGGTAGAAGGAGAGAGAGGGGGTAGAAGGAGAGAGAGGGGGGGTAGAAGGAGAGAGAGAGGGGGGCAGAAGGAGAGAGAGAGGGGGTAGAAGGAGAGAGAGGGGGGAAGAAGGAGAGAGAGAGGGGGTATAAGGAGAAAAAGGGGGGGTAGAAGGAGAGAGAGGGGGTAGAAGGAGAGAGGGGGTAGAAGGAGAGAGAGAGAGAGACGGGGTAGAAGGAGAGAGGGGGGTAGAAGGAGAGAGAGGGGGTAGAAAGAGAGAGGAGGGTAGAAGGAGAGGGGGGTAGAAGGAGAGCGGGGGAGGGGGTAGAAGGAGAGCGGGAGGTAGAAGGAGAGAGAGGGGCGTAGAAGGAGAGAGAGGGGGTAGAAGGAGAGAGAGGGGGGTAGAAGGAGAGAGAGGGGGTAGAAAGAGAGAGGAGGGTAGAAGGAGAGAGAGAGACTTTTGAAATCTGTAACATCTTCCTTAGCTCTGGCATCTTCCCCAATACTTGGAACCAAGGACTGATCACCCAAATCCACAAAATTGGAGACACATTTGACCCCAATATGCATCAACAGCAACCTTGGGAAAATCCTCTGCATTATCAGTAATAGCAGTGAAACTTTTCTCAGTGAAAACAGTGTACTATGCAAATGTAAATTTGGCTTTTTACCAATTTGCAGTATTACAGACCATGTATTCACCCTGCACACCCTAATTGATAAACAAACCAAAACAAAGGCAAAGTCTTCTCATGCTTTGTTGATTTCAACAAAGCGTTTGACTAAATTTAGCATGAGGGTGTGCTATACAAATTGAAAAACATGCAACATTATAAAATCCATGTACACAAACAACAAGTGTGTAGTTAACATAGGCAAAAAACACATGTTTTTTCCCACAGGGCTGTGGGGTGACACAGGGATGCAGCTTAAGCCCTATCATCTTCAACATATATATCAACAAATTAGCGAGGGCACTAGAACAGTCTGCAGCACCCGGCCTCACCCTACTAGAATCTGAAGTCAAATGTCTACTGTTTCCTGATTATCTGGGTCTTCTGTCACCAACCAAGGAGGGCCTACAGCAGCATCTAGATCTTCTGCACAGATTCTGTCAGACCTGGGCCCTGACAGTACATTTCAGTAAGACAAAAATAATGGTATTCCAAAAAAAGGTTTAAGTTGCCAGGAACACAAATACAAATTCCATCTAGACACTGTTGTCCTAGAGCACACAAAAAACGATACATACCTCGATACATACCTAAACATCAGCGCCACAGGTAACTTCCACAAAGCTGTGAATGATCTGAGAGTCAAGGCAAGAAGGGCATTCTACGCCATCAAAAGGAACATAAACCTCAACATACCAATTAGGATCTGGCTAAAAATACTTGAATCAGTTATAGAACGCATTTCCCTTTATGGTTGTGAGGTCTGGGGTCCGCTCACCAACCAAGAATTCACAAAATGGGACAATCACCACATTGAGACTCTGTATGCAGAATTCTGCAAAAACATCTGTGTACAACGTAAAACACCAAATAATGCATGCAGAGCAGAATTAGGCCGGTACCCGCTAATTATCAAAATCCAGAAAAGAGACGTTCAATTTTCCAACCACCTGAAAGGAAGCGATTCCCAAACCTTCCATAACAAAGCCAACACCTCCAGAGAGACGAACCTGGAGAAGAGTCCCCTAAACAAGCTGGTCCTGGGACTTTGTTCACAAACACAAACAGACCCCACAGAGCCCCAGGACAGCAACAGCAACACAATTAGACCCAACCAAATCAAGAGAAAACTAAATGATAATTACTTGATAATTACTTAATTTAATAAAATACTAAGCAAACTAGTGGCAGAATACCTGACCACCGTGACTGACCCAAAATTAAGGAAAAAGTTGACTATGTACAGACTCAGTGACCATAGCCTTGCTATTGAGAGGCAGACCTGGCTCTCAAGAGAAGACAGGCCACAAAACGTTTTGTGCGCACTGCCCACAAAATGAGGTGGAAACTGAGCTGCACTTCCTAACCTCCTGCCAAATGTATGACCATATTAGAGACACATATTTCCCTCAGATTACTCAGACTCACAAAGAATTTGAAAACAAATATAATTTTGATAAACTCACATATCTACTGGGTGAAATTCCACCGTGTGCCATCACAGCAGCAAGATTTGTGACCTGTTGCCACAAGAAAAGGGCAACCAGTGAAGAACAAACACCATTGTAAATACAACCCATATAAATGTTTATTTATTTTCCCTTTTGCACTTTAACTATTTGCACATCGTTACTGCACTGTATATATCCATAATATCACATTTGAAATGTCTCTATTCCTCTGAAACATTTGTGAGTGTAATGTTCACTGTTCACTTTTGTTTATTATCCATATTCGCTTGCTTTGGCAATGCAAACATATAGAGGGGCTAGCAAAGCAAAGAAGAGTTGACCTGTTGGTCAAAACCACCAGAAATATGCAATTAAAACTCAATGTTATCAAAAAATAAAACAGCTAATTCAAAAACACAGAATTAAAAGCAGAATAATGAAATATGTACATATTTACAGGAGCTCCTACTTGCTCTCTTAGTCTCTCTCAGATCCCTGTATGTGTCTACTACACAGCAACGGAACAGTAACTGTAGGATGCTTGTCATTCTTCTTCTCTTCTCTTCTCTTCTCCTCTTCTCTTCTTCTCTTCTCTTCTCTTTTCTTCTTCTCTTCTCTTCTCTTCTCTTCTTCTCTTCTCTTCTCTTCTCTTCTCTTCTCTTCTTCTCTTCTCTTCTTCTCTTCTCTTCTTCTCTTCTCTTCTCCTCTTCTCTTCTTCTCTTCTCTTTTCTTCTTCTCTTCTCTTCTCCTCTTCTCTTCTTCTCTTCTCTTCTCTTCTCCTCTTCTCTTCTCCTCTTCTCTTCTTCTCTTCTCTTTTCTTCTTCTCTTCTCTTCTCTTCTTCTTCAGTTTTTTACTTCACGTTCTTGCTGAGAGTTCCTTCAGAGGAAAAATGTGTGACCTGGTTGTGTGACAATGTGATTATGACATGACTAAATATGACATATTGTAATACAACACAAAATATCCTCAAACTGAACAAAACATATATAAACGCAACACACAACAATTACAGTTCATATCAGGATATCAGTCAATTTAAATAAATTCATTAAGCCCTAATCTATGGATTTCACATGACTGGGAATACAGAGATACGCATCTGTTGGTCACAGATACCTTAATGAAAGGTAGAGGCGTGGATCAGAAAACCAGTCAGTATCTGGTGGGACCAAAAAATGTGCCTCAATCAGCGCATTAGTTGATCAGGCTGTTGATGGTTGATTGTGGCCTGTGGAATGTTGTCCCACTCCTCTTCAATGACTGTGTGAAGTTGCTGGATATTTGCTTAAAACTGGAAGATCCCAAACAGCCTCAATGGGTGACATGTCTGGTGAGTAAGCAGGCCATGGAAGAATTGGGACATTTTCAGCATCCAGGAGTTGAGTACAGATCCTTGAGACATGGGGCCGTATATTATCATGCTGAAACATGAGGTGATGGCGGAGTATGAATGGCATGACAATGGGCCTCAGGATCTCATCACTGTATCTCTGTGCATACAAATTGCCATCGATAAAATGAAATTGTGTTCATTGTCCGTAGTTTATGCCTGCCCCATACCATAACTCCACCACCATCATGGGGCGCTCTGTTCACAACGTTGACATCAGCAAACTGCTCGCCCACACGTTTGCCATCTCCCCGGTACAGTTGAAACCGGGATTCATCTTCCAGCGTGTCAGTGGCCATCGAAGGTGAGCATTTGCCCACTGAAGTCGGTTATGACGGCGAACTGCAGTCAGGTCAAGACCCTGAAGAGGACGACCAGCACTCAGATGAGCTTCCCTGAGACACTTTCTGACAGTTTGTATAGAAATTCTTTGGTTCTGCAAACCCACAGTTTCATCAGCTGTCCGGTGGGCTGGACTCAGACGATCCCGCAGAGGAAGAATACTGATGTGAAGGTCCTGGGCTGGAGAGGTTACACATGCTCTGCGGTTCTGAGGCCAGATGGACGTACTGACATATTCTCTAAAATGACATTGGAGGTGGCTTATGGTAGATAAATGAACATTATATTCTCTGGCAACAGCTCTGGTGGACATTCCTGCCAATTGCATGCTCCCTCAAAACTTGTGACATTTGTGGCATTGTGTTGTGTGACCAAACTGCACATTTTAGAGTGTCCGTTTATTGTCCCCAGCACAAGGTGCACCTGTGTAAGGATCATGCTGTTTAATCAGCTTCTTGATATGCCACACCTGTCAGGTGGATGGATTTTCATGACAAAGGAGAAATGCTCACAGGGACGTAAAAATATTTGTATTACTACTGTAGCCTATATAATACTACTGTGTAACATTACTGCAGCCTATAGAATACTACTGTGTATTACTACTGTAGCCTATAGAATACTACTGTGTATTACTACTGTAGCCTATACAATGCTACTGTGTATTACTACTTTAGCCTATAGAATACTACTGTGTATTACTACTGTATCCTATACAATACTACTGTGTATTACTACTGTAGCCTATACAATACTACTCTGTATTACTACTATAGCCTATAGAATACTACTGTGTATTCCCACTGTAGCCTATAGAATACTACTGTGTATTACTACTGTAGCCTATAGAATACTGCTGTGTATTACTACTGTAGCCTATAGAATACTAATGTGTATCACTACTGTAGCCTATAGAATACTACTGTGTATTACTACTGTAGCCTATAGAATACTACTGTGTATTACTACTGTAGCCTATAGAATACTACTGTGTATCACTACTGTTACCTATATAAGACTACTGTGTATTACTACTGTAGCCTATAGAATACTACTGTGTATTATTACTGTAGCCTATAGAATACTACTGTGTATCACTACTGTGACCTATATTAGACTACTGTGTATTACTACTGTAGCCTATAGAATACTACTGTGAATCATTACTGCAGCTTATAGAATACTACTGTGTATTACTACTGTAACCTATAGAATACTACTGTGTATTTCTACTGTAGCCTATAGAATACTACTGTGAATCATTACTGCAGCCTATAGAATACTACTGTGTATTACTAATGTAACCTATAGAATACTACTGTGTATTTCTACTGTAGCCTATATAATACTACTGTGTATCATTACTGTAGCCTATAGAATACTACTGTGTATTACTACTGTAGCCTATAGAATACTACTGTGTATCACTACTGTGACCTATAGAATCCTACTGTGTATGACTACTGTAGCCTATAGAATACTACTGTGTATTACTACTGTAGCCTATACAATACCACTGTGTATTACTACTGTAGCCTATAGAATACTGTTGTGTATTACTACTGTAGCCTATAAAATAGTACTGTGTATTACTACTGTAGCCTATAGAATACTATTGTGTATTACTACTGTAGCCTATTCAATACTACTGTGTATTACTACTGTAGCCTATAGAATGCTACTGTATTACTACTGTAGCCAATACAACACTACTGTGTATTACTACTGTAGCCTATAGAATAGTACTGTGCATTACTACTGTAACCTATAGAATACTACTGTGTATTTCTACTGTAGCCTACAGAATGAATACTACTGTGTATCATTACTGCAGCCTATAGATGACTACTGTGCATTACTACTGTAACCTATAGAATACTACTGTGTATCACTACTGTAACCTATAGAATAATACTGTGTATCATTACTGCAACCTATAGAATACTGTCTAACTGTAGCCTATATAATAATACTGTGTATTACTACTGTAGCCTATAGAATACTGTCTAAATGTAACCTATAGAATACTACTGTGTATTACTACTGTAGCCTATAGAATACTGCTGTGTATCACTACTGTGACCTAAAGAATACTACTGTGTATTACTACAGGAAGCCAATAGAATACTGCTGTGTATTACTACTGTAGCCTATAGAATACTACTGTGTACTACTACTGTAACCTATAGAATACTACTGTGTATCATTACTGTAACCTATTGAATACTACTGTGTATTACTACTGTAGCCAAAATAATACTGTCTAAATGTAACCTATAGAATACTGCTGTGTATTACTACTGTAGCCTATAGAATACTGCTGTGTATCACTACTGTGACCTATAGAATACTACTGTGTATTACTACTGTAGCCTATAGAATACTACTGTGTATTACTACTGTAACCTATATAATACTACTGTGTATTACTACTGTAGCCTATAGAATACTACTGTGTATTACTACTGTAACATATAGAATACTACTGTGTATTACTACTGTAGCCTATAGAATACTACTGTGTATTACTAATGTAACCTATAGAATACTACTGTGTATTACTACTGTGACCTATATAATACTACTGTGTATTACTACTGTAGCCTATAGAATACTACTGTGTATTACTACTCTAACCTATAGAATACTACTGTGTATTTCTACTGTAGCCTACAGAATACTACTGTGTATCATTACTGCAGCCTATAGATTACTGCTGTGCATTACTACTGTAACCTGTAGAATACTACTGTGTATCACTACTGTAACCTATAGAATAATACTGTGTATCATTACTGCAACCTATAGAATACTGTCTAAATGTAGCCTATAGAATAATACTGTGTATTACTACTGTAGCCTATAGAATACTGTCTAAATGTAACCTATAGAATACTACTGTGTATTACTACTGTAGCCTATAGAATACTGCTGTGTATCACTACTGTGACCTATAGAATACTACTGTGTATTACTACAGGAAGCCTATAGAATACTGGTGTGTATTACTACTGTAGCCTATAGAATACTACTGTGTATCATTACTGTAACCTATTGAATATTACTGTGTATTACTACTGTAGCCAAAATAATACTGTCTAAATGTAACCTATAGAATACTGCTGTCTATTACTACTGTAACCTATAGAATACTGCTGTGTATCACTACTGTGACCTATATAATACTACTGTGTATTACTACTGTGACCTATATAATACTACTGTGTATTACTACTGTAGCCTATAGAATACTACTGTGTATTACTACTGTAACCTATAGAATACTTCTGTGTATTACTACTGTAGCCTATAGAATACTACTGTGTATTACTACTGTAACCTATAGAATACTACTGTGTATTACTACTGTGACCTATATAATACTACTGTGTATTATTACTGTAGCCTATAGAATACTACTTTGTATTACTACTCTAACCTATAGAATACTACTGTGTATTTCTACTGTAGCCTACAGAATACTACTGTGTATCATTACTGCAGCCTATAGATTACTACTGTGCATTACTACTGTAACCTATAGAATACTACTGTGTATCACTACTGTAACCTATAGAATAATACTGTGTATCATTACTGCAACCTATAGAATACTGTCTAACTGTAGCCTATAGAATAATACTGTGTATTACTACTGTAGCCTATAGAATACTGTCTAAATGTAACCTATAGAATACTACTGTGTATTACTACTGTAGCCTATAGAATACTGCTGTGTATCACTACTGTGACCTATAGAATACTACTGTGTATTACTACAGGAATCCTATAGAATACTGCTGTGTATTACTACTGTAGCCTATAGAATACTACTGTGTACTACTACTGTAACCTATAGAATTCTACTGTGTATCGTTACTGTAACCTATTGAATACTACTGTGTATTACTACTGTAGCCAAAATAATACTGTCTAAATGTAACCTATAAAATACTGCTGTGTATTACTACTGTAGCCTATAGAATACTGCTGTGTATCACTACTGTGACCTATAGAATACTACTGTGTATTACTACTGTAGCCTATAGAATACTACTGTGTATTACTACTGTAACCTATAGAATATTACTGTGTATTACTACTGTGACGTATATAATACTACTGTGTATTACTACTGTAGCCTATAGAATACTACTGTGTATTACTACTGTAACCTATAGAATACTACTGTGTATTACTACTGTAGCCTATAGAATAGTACTGTGTATTACTACTGTAGCCTATACAATAATACTGTGTATTACTACTGTAGCCTATACAATACTACTGTGCATTACTATTGTAACCTATAGAATACTACTGTGTATCACTACTGTAGCCTATAGAATACTACTGTGTATTACTACTGTAACCTATAGAATACTACTGTGTATTACTACTGTAGCCTATAGAATACTGCTGTGTATCACTACTACAGCCTATAGAATACTACTGTGTATCACTACTTTAGCCTATAGAATACTACTGTGTATCACTACTGTAGCCTATAGAATACTACTGTGTATTACTACTGTAACCTATAGAATACTACTGTGTATTACTACTGTAGCCTATAGAATACTGCTGTGTATCACTACTTTAGCCTATAGAATACTACTGTGTATCACTACTGTAGCCTATAGAATACTACTGTGTATTACTACTGTATTCTATAGAATGCTACTGTGTATTACTACTGTAGCCTATAGAGTACTGCTGTGTATCACTACTGTAGCCTATAGAATACTACTGTGTATCACTACTGTAGACTATAGAATACTACTGTGTATCACTACTGTAGCCTATAGAATACTACTGTGTATCACTACTGTAACCTATAGAATAAAGCTGTGTATCACTACTGTGACCTATAGAATACTACTGTGTATCACTACTGTAGCCTATATAATACTACTGTGTATTACAACTGTAGCCTATAGAATACTACTGTGTATTACAACTGTAGCCTATAGAATACTGCTGTGTATCACTACTGTGACCTATAGAATACTACTGTGTATCACTACTGTAGCCTATATAATACTACTGTGTATTACAACTGTAGCCTATAGAATACTACTGTGTATTACAACTGTAGCCTATAGAATACTACTGTGTATCACTACTGTAATGAATAATTTCCTCCTTATTTTCCTTCACAGTGGAGGTTGTTTGTCAGCAGCATACAACACCTCTGGGGGGTTTACGATGAACTATCTTTACGAATGCAAATCACGCCTCTCCATAGAAGCCTTGCCTTGATAAGAAGGAAAAGATAAAAGGAAGAGAGAAAAAAAAACCAAAGTAACCAGGAGAGAGCCTCATCTAATATTTAGGCTGTTTTCAAGAGTAAACACAAAATGATTTACAAGTTGATTCTGCACCCAAAGTTTACAGTAGAAAAAGTGAGAAGTGCAAAATACCAAAATTCCCTTTCATAAAACATATAATTATTTCAACATATCATAGTTCAGTGTTTATTAAACAAAGAGAAAACATTATCTGTCACAATGCCCACACCAATGCTATCAGAAATATGGCAGTATAGTTCCTGACCATTTATATGTTGGTCCAAAACCAAACCAACCATAGCTAGCTAAAACGGTTGACCTGTAAAGTTATCCAGTTTCCCCAAAACAAACCGCTGGTTTTACAGTGTCGTCCTTATGGGACCACAAACCCAGCCACATTCTGACAAAACTCTTGTCCTCTCTTCACCGACATGACAAGAGTGTTTTCATTGTTTAAAGGTGTGTCAAATATACTTATTAGACAAGTTCAAGTCAGTAGCCTGCCCATTTCACTCAGTTTCACAACATTTTCCACCTAATGAACATGACCCAGGAGGGACATTTTCACCACTGTTCACTGCTATGTCTCAGACTGCCCTCCTTTCTGACTTCATTTGTCTGGGATCGGTGTTTCCTCCCAGTCCCCTTGGGGGGGATAGAGGAGTGACCAGTGAGGACCAAAGTGAAGGCCCTATCAGTCACCAACACAATGGAGACGCCCCATGAATCTCATTAGTGGGCTGGATGCATGGCCGGGGAGGGTCGGAGAGGAGCGTCGTCTGGGTGAAAATGAGACTGTGTGTCTTCCATCCTCCATCACTCTTAGACAGATAGGGATGATATGGAAGATAAGGAGTCCGTGCACCATTTTAAAGGGCCAAGTCTGGCTATCTCTCCGCACCCCAGGAGTGACCCGGCGAAGACGGACGAAGGAAGAGACTCCATGGATACGGCTATCTCTGTGAGGGGATGTGGTTCAGTGTGTGTGTGTGTGTGTGTGTGTGTGTGTGTGTGTGTGTGTGTGTGTGTGTGTGTGTGTGTATGTGTGTGTGCGTGTGTGTGTGTGCGCGTGTGTGTGTGTGTGTGTGTTCGCGTGTGTGTGTTTGTGAAAAAGAGAAAGAGAGATGTGAAATAAGATTCACGTGCAGTTCAGTCTATCTATAAACATTAGGTATAAAAGAAACATTAACTACCAACGAAATTGAATTGTGGGTTTTTGATAAAATCATTAAGTATGAAATGTAATCGTGGGTGTTGGGTCTGGTTACATAGTCCTCATCTTATTAACCTTCCCTAATTCATCTGTTTTACCATCAAATTTAAATTATGGTGGCACTGGAAACAGCTTCTGTTCACTTAGTTAGCAAGAGTAAAACAATGACCAAGGTGTAAGTTTGTTTTATGGATACTTCTTTGTAGAACGATTGGATTTCAACATAAATAACCATGTATTTGTGGTTATAACCATGTATTTGTGGTTATAACCATGTATTTGTGGTTATAACCCTGTATTTGTGCTTATAACCATGTATTTGTGGTTATAACCATGTATTTGTGGTTATAACCATGTATTTGTGGTTATAACCCTGTATTTGTGCTTATAACCATGTATTTGTGGTTATAACCATGTATTTGTGCTTATAACCATGTATTTGTGCTTATAACCATGTATTTGTGCTTATAACCATGTATTTGTGGTTATAACCATGTATTTGTGTCGTCTTCACACACTTTCTAACGCTTTACGTCGACCAACTAGAATCACCGGTAAAAGTCATCCAGAACACAAGGCACGGAACAGAACACCCACGAGAACTCAGTCTAAAAGGTGGGACTTGTCTTTCTTGACCTTTCGCAACAGTAACCACGGTAACCTCCACAATTACATGAATCAGGTTTGAGTTTTTTTTTTTTTTTTTTGCAGGACGGTGAAAAACACTAGTGAAGGAATCTGCCCAGACAAGGAAGAAGAAGAAGAAGAAGAAGGGAAAAAAAAGAACTGCTCGCATCCAAAGGCGAGAAGTTCAAATTGCACAGCTCACGGGCTGATTGTCTCAGATCAAATTTAGATTTGAAAGGATAAAGTACATGTGCTCGCCTGCAATGGGGAGGTTGAATTGGCCCAGTGACTGTCTTTATAGTGTTACATATCGGTTTCTCTTCTTCTCTTCTCATCTCGGGTTGCTGGCAGTTCCCCGAGAACTCATCGATACACATTGCTCACGCTCAATGAAGGTCAACAATTAAGGAGTCAGTGATACAACATTGAATGGCGGGAATCGATCGAAAGACGCGGTGCCTGCTGCAAGCATGTCAAAACAGGCCTTCCCAAGAACACACGTCTTGTCACTCGGTTGTCTCTATGAAGACTGACATAGAGACACACGCGCAAAATGGCCGTGGCAACAGGAGATGAATGGAAGTCAGTTGGGCGGCTCTTCATTTGTCACTCCTCGATGATAACTGCCTGTCAATAAATGGAAAAGGTAATCTGACAGTGTCAAAAGTGGCAATGAGAATGTATCTGTGTGTATCCTCGATTCAGCAGACTCAGATCTTAATGGTGGAGTTGCCAATAATAATCCCATTGTGATACTAGCATTGTGGATCTAGCATTGTGGCTCTAGGATTGTGGGTCTAGCATTGTGGATCTAGCATTGTGGATCTAGCATTGTGGCTCTAGGATTGTGGGTCTAGCATTGTGGATCTAGCATTGTGGATCTAGCATTGTGGCTCTAGGATTGTGGGTCTAGCATTGTGGATCTAGCATTGTAGATCTAGCATTGTGGCTCTAGGATTGTGGATCTAGCATTGTGGATCTTGCATTGTGGCTCTAGGATTGTGGGTCTAGCACTGTGGATCTAGCATTGTGGATCTAGCATTGTGGCTCTAGGATTGTGGGTCTAGCATTGTGGATCTAGCATTGTGGCTCTAGGATTGTGGGTCTAGCATTGTGGATCTAGCATTGTGGATCTAGCATTGTGGCTCTAGGATTGTGGGTCTAGCATTGTTGATCTAGCATTGTGGATCTAGCATTGTGGATCTAGCATTGTGGCTCTAGGATTGTGGATCTAGCATTGTGGCTCTAGGATTGTGGATCTAGCATTGTGGATCTTGCATTGTGGATCTAGGATTGTGGATCTAACATTGTGGCTCTAGCTTTGTGGCTCTAACATTGTGGCTCTAGCTTTGTGGCTCTAACATTGTGGATCTAGCATTGTGGCTCTAACATTGTGGCTCTAGCTTTGTGGCTCTAACATTGTGGCTCTAGCTTTGTGGCTCTAACATTGTGGATCTAGCATTGTGGCTCTAACATTGTGGCTCTAGCTTTGTGGCTCTAACATTGTGGATCTAGCTTTGTGGCTCTAGCGTTCCGCTGTGTATCGTTCAGCTCGCTGTGTTTTTGGGGACCACCCGCTGTAGACGTCTGACTGTCATCATTTTCACTCAATTCACGTGTAAAATCGGTACTCAGTGCTCTCGGCCGTCACACGCTATTGGTGTGTCCGAGAGATCCGCTCAATACATTGTGTCTCAGTTTGCTAGAGACGGTGCATTTATATGCAATAACCTTTAACCTTTAACCTTTAGACCTCAGAGTTCCCAGGGTGTAGTGTTAGCACTGGAGCCTCATAATTACCCTCTTGAAACTCTTCAACTTAATTTCTCAATTACATTACACACCTTTATTTATGCAGGACTGTTGCAGAACGGCAGCAAGCACACTGTGAACCAGAAGATCAATAGCGCAGGTGTTATCTCACCAGTGTCTCCTGGTATGAAGGTTATCCGGTGTAAAGCTCAGCCTTTCCCTTTCTGCCCTCACTGCCGCTACACACCTCTCCACAGCCCAAATGGCACCATATTCCCTTTATAGTGCACAATTTGTTTTAATAGGTAATGCACTATGTAGGGAGTAGAGTGTCATTTGAGACGAAAGCCTATCTTCACAGCCCATTAATCCAGACAGGCTCTGGCCCTGTGCACTGGAGCGAAAAGAGAGAGGATCCCAGATGACCCCCAACGCCACAACCACTTCTATTACTTTACAGTACACCTCCCTCCCTCCCAGTACACCTCCTTACCTCCCTCCCTTGCAGTACACCTCCCTAATTCCTTCCCACCCTCCCACCTAGTACACCTCCCTACCTCCCTCCCAGTACACCTCCCTCTCTCCCTCCCTACCAGTACACCTCCCTAATTCCTTCCCTCCCTCCCACCCAGTACACCTCCCTATCTCCCTCCCAGTACACCTCCCTACCTCCGTCCCAGTACACCTCCCTCTCTCCCTCCCTCCCTGTATACCTCCCTAATTCCTTCCCTCCCTCCCACCCAGTACACCTCCCTATCTCCCTCCCAGTACACCTCCCTACCTCCCTCCCAGTACACCACCCTCTCTCCCTCCCTCCCTCCCTCCCAGTATACCTCCCTAATTCCTTCCCTCCCACCCAGTACACCTCCCTACCTCCCTCCCAGTACACCTCCCTACCTCCCTCCCAGTACACCTCCCTCTCTCCCTCCCTACCAGTATACCTCGCTACCTCCTCCCCTCCCACCCAGTACACCTCCCTCCCTCCCAGTACACATCCCTACCTCCCTACCAGTACACCTCTCTACCTCCCTCCCTCCCTCCCAGTACACTGCCCTACCTCCCTCCCTCCCTCCCAGTACACCTCCCTACCTCCCTCCCTCCCACCCAGTACACCTCCCTATCTCCTCCCCTCCCACCCAGTACACCTCCCTCCCACCCAGTACACCTCCCTACCTACCTCCCTCCCAGGACACCTCCCTATTTCTTCCCCTCCCACCCAGTACACCTGCCTCCCTCCCAGTAAACCCCCCTACCTGCCTCCCTTCCTCCCAGTAAACCTCCCTACCCCCCTATCTCTCAGTAAACCTCCCTACCTCTCATCAAACCTCCCTACCTCTCAATAAACCTCCCTACCTCTTAGTAAACCTCCCTACCTCTCAATAAACCTCCCTACCTCCCAGTAAACCTCCCAGTAAACCTCCCTACCTCTCAGTAAACCTCCCTACCTCCCAGTAAACCTCCCAGTAAACCTCCCTACCTCTCAGTAAACCTCCCTACCTCCCAGTAAACATCCCTACCTCCCAGTAAACCTCTCTCACTCCCTACCTCCCATTAAACCTCCCTACCTCTCAGTTAACCTCCCTACCTCTCAGTACATCTCCCTACCTCTCAGTAAACCTCACTACCTCTCAGTAAACCTTTCCTACCTCCCATTAAACCTCCCTCCCACCCAGTACACCTCCCTACCTCCCTCCCAGTACACCTCCCTACCTCCCTCCCAGTACACCTCCCTCTCTCCCTCCCTCCCTGTATACCTCCCTAATTCCTTCCCTCCCTCCCACCCAGTACACCTCCCTACCTCCCTCCCAGTACACCTCCCTACCTCCCTCCCAGTACACCTCCCTCTCTCCCTCCCTACCAGTACACCTCCCTACCTCCTCCCCTCCCACCCAGTACACCTCCCTCCCTCCCAGTATACATCGCTACATCCCTACCAGTACACCTCCCTACCTCCTCCCCTCCCACCCAGTACACCTCCCTCCCTCCCAGTATACATCGCTACATCCCTACCAGTACACCTCTCTACCTCCCTCCCTCCCTCCCTCCCAGTACACCGCCCTACCTCCCTCCCTCCCTACCAGTACACCTCCCTCCCTCCCAGTATACATCGCTACATCCCTACCAGTACACCTCTCTACCTCCCTCCCTCCCTCCCTCCCTCCCAGTACACCGCCCTACCTCCCTCCCTCCCTACCAGTACACCACCCTCCCTCCCTCCCAGTACACCTGCCTACCTCCCTCATTCCCACCCAGTACATCTCCCTATCTCCTCCCCTCCCACCCAGTACATCTCCCTCCCACCCAGTACACCGCCCTACCTCCCTCCCTCCCATGACACCTCCCTATTTCCTCCCCTCCCACCCAGTACACCTGCCTCCCTCCCAGTAAACCCCCCTACCTCCCAGTTAACCTCCCTACCCCCTACCTCTCAGTAAACCTCCCTACCACCCAGAGAATCTCCCTACCTTCTTACCTCCCAGTAAACCACCCTTCCTCCCTACCTCTCAGTAAGCCTCCCTACCTCCCTGCCTATCAGTAAATCTCCTTGCATCTCAGTAAACCTCTCTACCTCTCAGTAAACCTCCCTTCCTCTCAGTAAACCTCCCTACCTCTCAGTAAACCTTCTTACCTCCCAGTAAAACTCCCTACCTCTCAGTAAACTTCCCTACATCCCTACCTCCCAGTAAATCTCCCTACCCCCCAGTAAACCTTCCTACCTCTCAGTAAACTTCCCTACATCCCTACCTCCCAGTAAACCTCCCTACCTCTCAGTAAACTTCCCTATATCCCTACCTCTCAGTACATCTCCCTACCTCTCAGTAAATCTCTCTACATCTCTACCTCTCAGTAAACCTCCCTACCTCTCAGTACACCTCCCTACCTCTCAGTACACCTCCCTACCTCTCAGTACATCTCCCTACCTCCCAGTAAACCTCTCTACCTCCCTGCCTCTCAGTAAACCTCCCTACCTCTCAGTAAATCTCCCTACCTTTCAGTTAACCTCCGTACCTCCCAGTAAACCTCCCTATCTCCCAGTAAACTTCCCTACCTCCCTGCCTCTCAGTTAACCTCCCTTCCTCCCAGTAAACCTCCCTACCTCCCTGCCTCTCAGTTAACCTCCCTACCTCTCAGTAAACCTCCCTACCTCTCAGTTAACCTCCCTACCTCCCAGGAAATCTCCCTACCTCCCAGGAAATCTCCCTACCTCCCAGTAAACCTCCCTACCTCCCAGTAAACCTCCCTACCTCTCAGTTAACCTCCCCACCTCTCAGTAATCCTCCCTACCTCTCAGTAAACTTCCCTACCTCCCTCCCAGCGTGGTCATTTCATTTAAGAGAGCTCTGTAAAAGGCATCATATGGGTCTGGACTTGACATTGAATGTGTGTTTGTGTGTGCATGGGGAGGTAGGTTGATTCACGTCCACGTCAGGGAGTGGGCAGGTGAGGGGGGTGTAATGAGGGAGAAAACAGCTAGCTACATCCTAGCATCGCCTCGGGAGAGTGGTTTACTGTAGGGAGCATAGTTAAAGCCAGAGTCTTACTGCCAGACTGTCTGCGGCTGTGGGATAACAGACTACCAGACTGTCTGGGGATGCGGGATAACAGACTACCAGACTGTCTGGGGCTGTGGGATAACAGACTACCAGACTATCTGAGGCTGTGGGATAACAGACTACCAGACTGTCTGGGGCTGTGGGATAACAGACTACCAGACTGTCTGGGGCTGTGGGATAACAGACTACCAGACTGTCTGGGGCTGTGGGATAACAGACTACCAGACTGTCTGGGGCTGTGGGATAACAGACTACCAGACTATCTGATGCTGTGGGTTAACAGACTACCAGACTGTCTGGGGCTGTGGGATGACAGACTACCAGACTGTCTGGGGCTGTGGGATAACAGACTACCAGACTGTCTGGGGCGGTGGAGGATAACAGACTACCAGACTGTCTGGGGCTGTGGGATAACAGACTACCAGACTGTCTGGGGCGGTGGAGGACAACAGACTACCAGACTGTCTGGGGCTGTGGGATAACAGACTACCAGACTGTCTGGGGCAGTGGAGGATAACAGACTACCAGACTGTCTGGGGCAGTGGAGGACAACAGACTACCAGACTGTCTGGGGCAGTGGAGGATAACAGACTACCAGACTGTCTGGGGCAGTGGAGGATAACAGACTACCAGACTGTCTGGGGCAGTGGAGGATAACAGACTACCAGACTGTCTGGGGCAGTGGAGGATAACAGACTACCAGACTGTCTGGGGCAGTGGAGGATAACAGACTACCAGACTGTCTGGGGCAGTGGAGGATAACAGACTACCAGACTGTCTGGGGCAGTGGAGGATAACAGACTACCAGACTGTCTGGGGCAGTGGAGGATAACAGACTACCAGACTGTCTGGGGCAGTGGAGGATAACAGACTACCAGACTGTCTGGGGCAGTGGAGGATAACAGACTACCAGACTGTCTGGGGCAGTGGAGGATAACAGACTACCAGACTGTCTGGGGCAGTGGAGGATAACAGACTACCAGACTGTCTGGGGCAGTGGAGGATAACAGACTACCAGACTGTCTGGGGCAGTGGAGGATAACAGACTACCAGACTGTCTGGGGCAGTGGAGGATAACAGACTACCAGACTGTCTGGGGCAGTGGAGGATAACAGACTACCAGACTGTCTGGGGCAGTGGAGGATAACAGACTACCAGACTGTCTGGGGCAGTGGAGGATAACAGACTACCAGACTGTCTGGGGCAGTGGAGGATAACAGACTACCAGACTGTCTGGGGCAGTGGAGGATAACAGACTACCAGACTGTCTGGGGCAGTGGAGGATAACAGACTACCAGACTGTCTGGGGCAGTGGAGGATAACAGACTACCACGGGTAGACAGCTCTTGTTCATAATCCGCACAAAGAGAGCAAGCAGGGGCTTGATTTATAAAGCTGTAGAAAAAAATACACTGTTCAACACTGAGCGATCGCACAGGGCTCCTTTTGATAAGTAGGGCTCCTTTTGCCCGACCAAACAAAGACTAATGTGTTCTTAAGTCAATTAACAGGTATTTAAAGGAAAGAGCTCAGCCCCAGAGGCAAAGTATCAGGTGGGAAAGGAGAAGAATTAACAAAGGTGGACCCGAACAAACCGTGTAGACTGCACCTCCCAGGTTCAACACACTTAACCCTTCGGTAATATAAACCCATCAACTCTGATCTCACAGACGAGACCTCATTAATGGACCTCTAATTGGGTGCTAATCACAAGTCTTTATAAGCAGCGGGTGGTTTCGGTATATACTCTGCTTTTTCTATGCTGTAGATAACCCAAGAATAACAGATAACCCAAGAATAACAGATAACCCAAGAATAACAGTGATATTGCTACATTTATGATCAGTACTTTACATGACGTTGCTCGGAAATTCCTTATAGCAACATGGTATCTAATTGTATTTTACAATTTCAAAGCATTATCTTGGATTGTGACAGAATATGTAAGAATTCCTTGCCAGCTCAACATGAAAAGTACCTGTAAGTAGATGGTGACTAAACTAGTCACCACATTATGAATGGTTTTCATAGTCTCTACTATCCACCTATTTGTTGTCCCCTTCAACATGACGGCTTCCCTGTAATCCTTGGTCCTCTGTAGTGGGCAGACGAGCAGGACTCTGATTGTCCTCCCTGTCCTCCATCTCACACAGCCTCCCTCCTAACCTTTAACCCCAGCTGTCATAGTGATGGGTTCCCTTACCCAGAAACCACTTATTTCACAGTTATCACCCTCTGTATGGCGCCTTGATGGCGCCTCGGTGGCCTCTGTATTGAAAATTATTAGGAAGTATGAGATGTCAAAAATGTATTTAATTTCGACACAGAGAGCTATTTGAAAGACGTGTTTGTCTTGTTTGAGGGAATCATCATGAGAGGTTTGTCAATGGATTTCTTTAAGATTATACCTGACATGTCAAAAGAAGACTAGGTAAAACGCATCTCCCAACACCCAAAGTGACTACCTATCTCCAACGTTGGAATGAACTCAAGCATTTCGCTACACCCACAATACCATCTGCTAAATATGTCTATGCGACCAATAACATTTGATTTGATGATATTTTATTTGATTTGATGATCAAGAACTTCAGGCTTTTTGAAAGATTCTTAGGGCTTTTCTCCCAGTATGTATATATATTGTTGTCCCCTTCAACATGACGGCTTCCCTGTAATCCTTGGTCCTTGGACCAAGGATTATATATATATACACTACCGTTCAAAAGTTTGGGGTCACTTAGAAATGTCCATGTTTTTGAAAGAAAAATAAATAAATTGTCCATTAAAATAACATCAAATTGATCCGGAATGCAGTGTACATTGTTAATGTTGTAAATTACTAATGTAGCTGGAAACGGCAGATTATTTTATGGAATATCTACATAGGTGTACAGAGGCCCATTATCAGCAACCATCACTCCTGTGTTCCAATAGCACGTTGTGTTAGTTAATCCAAGTTTATCATTTTATCATTTTTTGATCATTAGAAAACCCTTTTGCAATTATGTTAGCACAGCTGAAAATAGTTGGTCTGATTAAAGAAGCAATAAAACTGGCCTTATTTAGACTAGCTGAGTATCTGGAGCATCAGCATTTGTGGGTTCGATTAAAGGCTCAAAATGGCCAGAAACAAAGACCTTGCTGCTGAAACTCGTCAATCTATTCTTGTTCTGAGAAATGAAGGCTATTCCATGTGAAAAATTGCCAAGAAACTGAAGATCTCGTACAACACTGTGGACTACTCCCTTCACAGAACAGCGCAAACTGTCTCTAACCAGAATAGAAAGAGGAGTGGGAGGCCCCGGTGCACAACTGAGCAAGAGGACAAGTAGAGTACAGTAGAGTGTCTAGTTTGAGAAACAGGCGCCTCACAAGTCCTCAACTGGCAGCTTCATTAAATAGTACTCGCAAAACACCAGTCTCAACGTCAACAGTGAAGAGGCGACTCCGGGATGCTGGCCTTCTAGGCAGAGTTCCTCTGTCCAGTGTCTGTGTTCTTTTGCACCTCTTAATCTTTTATTTTTATTGGCCAGTTTGAGATTTGGCTTTTTCTTTGCAACTCTGCCTAGAAGGCCAGCATCCCGAAGTCACCTCTTCACTGTGGACGTTGAGACTGGTGTTTTGCGGGTACTATTTAATGAAGCTGCCAGTTGAGGACTTGTGATGCGTCTGTTCCCAGGAGGGACTGGTGCACTTCACAAAATAGATGGCATCATGAGGAGGGGAAATTATGTGGATATATTGAAGCAACATCTCAAGACATCAATCAGGAAGTTAAAGCTTGGTTGCAAATGGGTCTTCCAAATGGACAATGACCCCAATGACCCCAAGAATTTCCAAAATTGCGGCAAAATGGCTTAAGGACAACAAAGTCAAGGTATTGGAGTGACCATCACAAAGCCCTGGCCTCAATGACAGAACATTTGTGGGCAGAACTGAAAAAGTGTGTGCGAGCAAGGAGGCCTACAAACCTGACTCAGTTACACCAGCTCTGTCAGGAGGAATGGGCCAAAATTCACCCACCTTATTGTGGGATGCTTGTGGAAGGCTACCCGAAATGTTTGACCCAAGTAAAATAATTTAAAGGCAATGCTACCAAATACTGACTGAGTGTATGTAAACTTCTGACCCACTGGGAACGTGATGAAAGAAATAAAAGCTGAAATAAATAATTCTCTCTACTATTATTCTGACATTTCACATTCTTAAAATAAAGTGGTGATCCTAACTGACCTAAGACAGGGAATTTTTACTAGGATTAAATGTCAGAAATGGTGAAAAACTGAGTTTAATGTATTTGGTTAAGGTATATGTAAACTTCCGACTTCAAATGTATATGGGCTAGTTAGAACACTTCATATATAGACTAGTTATAACACTGTATACATGGGTTATAAGACTGTATTGTTTCAGAAAATCTGTTTTGAAGAAATTGAAAGTGATATTTTAAAACAGTCCTCAGTGGGTAGGACTACACTTAGTAAAGTTAGATGTATTGTATAATCAAATATTATCTTCTGAGGTAACAAGTAGCAATTACATATTACTCCCATCTGTCCTGCGAGTCATTTCAAATCATCAATTAACTTCAAACGAGCGTTTCCGTATTAGTTTTAGTTTCCATATTTGGCGTCTTCCCGTCCATTGTACAATTATTATTTTGGCTTCAAAACGTGCATGAGCATATCGAAAAGAGGGTTTGACAGAGTCAATGATGAAAACATAAGTGGACTTCTTCGCAAGATTGTCAGCAATTATACCTTCTGTGTGAAGTCAATTGTTAAGTGGTGAATGTTGTCCCACTTGCCCCATTGTTTTAATGGCTGCAGGTATGTCTACTTATTTACAAAGGAAGTGATTTGCGACCACATTTGTGCCACTCTTGTCATCCACATACTGTCCTAAAAATCTCTAGACCACCTTTATACCACACACAGAGTGGTCTCCCTCGCCCTCCATTTGGCAAATCTGATCAGAATTCTATCCTCCTCATTCCTGCATACAAGCAAAAAATGAAAGCAGGAAGCCCCAGTGACTTTGTCAATAAAAAAGTGGTCAGATGAAGCAGATGCTAAACTACAGGACTGTTTTGCTAGCATAGACTGGAATATGTTCCGGGATTCTTCTGATGGCATTGAGGAGTACACCACATCAGTCACTAGCTATATCAATAAGTGCATCGAGGACGTCGTCCCCACAGTGACTGTACGTACATACCCCAACCAGAAGCCATGAATTACAGACAACATTCGCACTGAGCTAAAAGGTAAAGCTGCCGCTTTCAGGGAGCGTGACTCCTGTAAACTTATTAGAAATCACGCTATGCCTTCCTACGAAACATCAAACAGGCAAAGCGTCAATACAGGACAGATCAAATCGTACTACACCGGCTCTGATGCTCGTCGGGTGTGGCAGGGCTTGCAAACTATTAAAACTACAAAGGGAAGCACAGCAGTGAGCTGCCCAGTGACACAAGCCTACCAGACGAGCTAAATAAATTATATGCTCGCTTTGAGGCAAGTAACACTGAAACATGCATGAGAGCATCAGCTGTTCCGAATGACTGTGTGATCACGCTCTCCGCAGCCGATGTGAGTAAGACCTTCAGACAGGTCAACATTCACAAGGCCACAAGGCCAGATGGATTACCAGGACGTGTACTCCGAGAATGCGCTGACCAACTGGCAAGTGTCTTCACTGACATTTTCAACCTCTCCCTGTCCGAGTCTGTAATACCAACATGTCTTAAGCAGACCACCATAGTGCCTGTGCCCAGAACACTAAGGTAACCTGCCTAAATGACTACCGACACATAGCACTCACGTCTGTAGCCATGAAGTGCAATTGAAAGACTGCCTCCGCCCGCGAGGCACTACAGAGGGTTGTGCCTCTGTATATCACTGGGGCCAAGGTTCCTGCCATCCAGGACCTCTATACCAGGCAGTGTCAGAGGAAGGCCCTGTCAAAGACTCCAGCCACCCTAGTCACAGACTATCTCTGCTACTGCACGGCAAGCGGTACCGGAGCGCCAAGTCTAGGTCCAAGAGGCTCCTAAACAGCTTCTACGCCCAAGCCACAAGACTCCTGAACATCTAATCAAATGGCTACCCAGACTATTTGCATTACCTCCCTCCCCCTCTTTTATACCGCTACTACTCTCTGTTGTTATCATCTATGCAGAGTCACTTTAATAACTCTACCTTCATGTACATATTACCTCAGCTAACAGGTGTCCCCCCACATTGACTCTGTACCAGTACAGTATATAGCCTCCACATTGACTCTGTACCGGTACCCCCCCTGTATATAGCCTCCACATTGACTCTGTACCAGTACCCCTGTATATAGTCTCCACATTGACTCTGTACTGGTACCCCCTGTATATAGCCTCCACATTGACTCTGTACCGTAACACCCTGTATATAGCCTCCACATTGACTCTGTACCGTAACACCCTGTATATAGCCTCCACATTGACTCTGTACCGTAACACCCTGTATATAGCTTCCACATTGACTCTGTACCGTAACACCCTGTATATAGCCTTCACATTGACTCTGTACCGTAACACCCTGTATATAGCGTCCACATTGACTCTGTACCGTAACACCCTGTATATAGTCTCCACCTTGACTCTGTACCGTAACACCCTGTATATAGCCTCCACATTGACTCTGTACCGTAACACCCTGTATATAGTCTCCACCTTGACTCTGTACCGTAACACCCTGTATATAGCCTCCACATTGACTCTGTACCGTAACACCCTGTATATAGCCTCCACATTGACTCTGTACCGTAACACCCTGTATATAGCCTCCACATTGACTCTGTACAGTAACACCCTGTATATAGCCTCCCACATTGACTCTGTATCGTAACACCCTCTATATAGCCTCCACATTGACTCTGTACCGTAACACCCTGTATATAGTCTCCACCTTGACTCTGTACCGTAACACCCTGTATATAGCCTCCACATTGACTCTGTACCGTAACACCCTGTATATAGCCTCCACATTGACTCTGTACAGTAACACCCTGTATATAGCCTCCACATTGACTCTGTACCGTAACACCCTGTATATAGCCTCCACATTGACTCTGTACCGGTACCCCCTGTATATAGCCTCCACATTGACTCTGTACCAGTACCCCTGTATATAGTCTCCACATTGACTCTGTACCGGTACCCCCTGTATATAGCCTCCACATTGACTCTGTACCGTAACACCCTGTATATAGCCTCCACATTGACTCTGTACCGTAACACCCTGTATATAGCCTCCACATTGACTCTGTACCGGTACCCCCTGTATATAGCCTCCACATTGACTCTGTACCGTAACACCCTGTATATAGCCTCCACATTGACTCTGTACTGTAACACCCTGTATATAGTCTCCACATTGACTCTGTACCGTAACACCCTGTATATAGCCTCCACATTGACTCTGTACCGTAACACCCTGTATATAGTCTCCACCTTGTCTCTGTACCGTAACACCCTGTATATAGCCTCCACATTGACTCTGTACCGTAACACCCTGTATATAGCCTCCACATTGACTCTGTACCGTAACACCCTGTATATAGTCTCCACATTGACTCTGTACCGTAACACCCTGTATATAGCCTCCACATTGACTCTGTACCATAACACCCTGTATATAGCCTCCACATTGACTCTGTACCGTAACACCCTGTATATAGCCTCCACATTGACTCTGTACCGTAACACCCTGTATATAGCCTCCACATTGACTCTGTACCGTAACACCCTGTATATAGCCTCCACATTGACTCTGTACAGTAACACCCTGTATATAGCCTCCACATTGACTCTGTACCGTAACACCCTCTATATATAGCCTCCACATTGACTCTGTACCGTAACACCCTGTATATAGTCTCCACCTTGACTCTGTACCGTAACACCCTGTATATAGCCTGCACATTGACTCTGTACCGTAACACCCTGTATATAGCCTCCACATTGACTCTGTACCGTAACACCCTGTATATAGTCTCCACATTGACTCTGTACCGTAACACCCTGTATATAGTCTCCACATTGACTCTGTACCGTAATACCCTGTATATAGCCTCCACATTGACTCTGTACCGTAACACCCTGTATATAGCCTCCACATTGACTCTGTACCGTAACACCCTGTATATAGCCTCCACATTGACTCTGTACCGTAACACCCTGTATATAGCCTCCACATTGACTCTGTACCGTAACACCCTGTATATAGTCTCCACATTGACTCTGTACCGTAACACCCTGTATATAGCCTCCACATTGACTCTGTACCGTAACACCCTGTATATAGCCTCCACATTGACTCTGTACCGTAACACCCTGTATATAGCCTCCACATTGACTCTGTACCGTAACACCCTGTATATAGCCTCCACATTGACTCTGTACCGTAACACCCTGTATATAGCCTCCACATTGACTCTGTACCGTAACACCCTGTATATAGCCTCCACATTGACTCTGTACCAGTACCCCCTGTATATAGCCTCCACATTGACTCTGTACCGTAACACCCTGTATATAGTCTCCTCATTGACTCTGTACCGTAACACCCTGTATATAGCCTCCACATTGACTCTGTACAGTAACACCCTGTATATAGCCTCCACATTGACTCTGTACCGTAACACCCTGTATATAGCCTCCACATTGACTCTGTACCGGTACCCCCTGTATATAGCCTCCACATTGACTCTGTACCAGTACCCCTGTATATAGTCTCCACATTGACTCTGTACCGGTACCCCCTGTATATAGCCTCCACATTGACTCTGTACCGTAACACCCTGTATATAGCCTCCACATTGACTCTGTACCGTAACACCCTGTATATAGCCTCCACATTGACTCTGTACCGGTACCCCCTGTATATAGCCTCCACATTGACTCTGTACCGTAACACCCTGTATATAGCCTCCACATTGACTCTGTACTGTAACACCCTGTATATAGTCTCCACATTGACTCTGTACCGTAACACCCTGTATATAGCCTCCACATTGACTCTGTACCGTAACACCCTGTATATAGTCTCCACCTTGTCTCTGTACCGTAACACCCTGTATATAGCCTCCACATTGACTCTGTACCGTAACACCCTGTATATAGCCTCCACATTGACTCTGTACCGTAACACCCTGTATATAGTCTCCACATTGACTCTGTACCGTAACACCCTGTATATAGCCTCCACATTGACTCTGTACCATAACACCCTGTATATAGCCTCCACATTGACTCTGTACCGTAACACCCTGTATATAGCCTCCACATTGACTCTGTACCGTAACACCCTGTATATAGCCTCCACATTGACTCTGTACCGTAACACCCTGTATATAGCCTCCACATTGACTCTGTACAGTAACACCCTGTATATAGCCTCCACATTGACTCTGTACCGTAACACCCTCTATATATAGCCTCCACATTGACTCTGTACCGTAACACCCTGTATATAGTCTCCACCTTGACTCTGTACCGTAACACCCTGTATATAGCCTGCACATTGACTCTGTACCGTAACACCCTGTATATAGCCTCCACATTGACTCTGTACCGTAACACCCTGTATATAGTCTCCACATTGACTCTGTACCGTAACACCCTGTATATAGTCTCCACATTGACTCTGTACCGTAATACCCTGTATATAGCCTCCACATTGACTCTGTACCGTAACACCCTGTATATAGCCTCCACATTGACTCTGTACCGTAACACCCTGTATATAGCCTCCACATTGACTCTGTACCGTAACACCCTGTATATAGCCTCCACATTGACTCTGTACCGTAACACCCTGTATATAGTCTCCACATTGACTCTGTACCGTAACACCCTGTATATAGCCTCCACATTGACTCTGTACCGTAACACCCTGTATATAGCCTCCACATTGACTCTGTACCGTAACACCCTGTATATAGCCTCCACATTGACTCTGTACCGTAACACCCTGTATATAGCCTCCACATTGACTCTGTACCGTAACACCCTGTATATAGCCTCCACATTGACTCTGTACCGTAACACCCTGTATATAGCCTCCACATTGACTCTGTACCAGTACCCCCTGTATATAGCCTCCACATTGACTCTGTACCGTAACACCCTGTATATAGTCTCCTCATTGACTCTGTACCGTAACACCCTGTATATAGTCTCGCTATTGTTATTTTACTGTAGCTTTTTTTTTCTCTCTCTTTCTTTTGAATGGTCACTTTATGCACCCTATAATCTCGTTTTAAAACTCGTAAAACTCATTTGCTAACAACCATGTTAAAAAATCTGCTTTTCTGGTTCTCAGTAACGGCGGGATGGCTCATGACGAGAGGCAGGGAGTGTGTTTGTGTACCTCCAATTTTCATCGACATCGGTGTCATATACGCTTAGATATGACGGTAGGGAGATTTGAATTTAACATTGAGCTATCGCCCCACAATATTCTAGAACATGTATGGTATTTCTCTATGGTCCCATCTCCCTTCCACCTGTGAGTGGTTATAATGTCCCTCCTCCCCCTTCCAGCTGCTCCTTCTCCAAACACCTCGACTGTGTAATCATTTCACGACTCGCCATCTGGCCCTGGCTGAGCTATAAGCACACGCAACAAGCATTTGCATAGCACTGCTGCGGGGAAGTACAATAACAGTATATTTTAACATAATGGATCTTTTTTTTTTATTCTCCAAAGAAAAACAGGCCATGCAAATTTCCACCACACGTAGAAGCTGTAACAAATGAAAAAGATACTTTTGTTTCTCCCCTGCTGTGAACCATTGAATGATCAGACCCAAATATACTCACTATTTACAGTATTAGTCAGAAACGTATGGTAATCCTACCCTTGTTATATTACATTTGTTAATACATCCACTTTTATAGGTATTATATCAGAGTAACTGACAGTGGAATAACCTATGTATATAATTGTCCTATAACAGGATTGCAAGCCACTGGAGAGAACACACGGACACACTTGTATCGTATGCACATACAACAATCTCTGCTGTCGTGTTGTCCTATGCGTTGATGAGCTGGGTCACCCGATGTAATGCTTGACTTTGACGTAAACACTTGTCTTACGTTACACATTTCAGGAGGTACTTTTTCCTATGTACATTCTCCTACAGACTCGGATACGTTTGTTTACATTAAACTTATTGTCCATTTGTTATGATGTCACTAGTCGTAGAATCATGACACTTCTGTCTACAGGATCATTGGGATGTCACCTACCCTAAACCCTAACCCTAACCTTAACCCGTACCCTTACACTAACTTTAACCCTTACCTTAACCCTAACTTTAAACCTTACCTTAACCCTAACTTTAACCCTTACCTTAACCCTAACTTTAACCCTTACCTTAACCCGTACTCTTACACTAACCTTAACCATAAGCCTTCCTTAACCCTAACCCTAACCCTTCCCTTAACCGTTTAAAATGTAAACTTTAATGGGATGATGTCAGAGTTGTGACGTCCCAAGGACCCAGTTTAGACTTTTCTTTGACTCTGGATTAAGGGCATCATTCAAAGGAAGTAGAGTCATTGAAATGTTTTAAATTGTATTACTTAAAAAGATGTATGTTAGAACATGGCTTCACATTGTCTCCCGTTGTCCATCTCCTATCTCTGTTGGAACAGCTGTAGTACAATAAGAAACCCCAGTTCATCTCATCATCTCACTCTAAACGGAGACAGAGAGGCGAGGGGCTTTCACACCTCTCTTTCTGAAACCGCATGTACTGTCATTAACAAAATTAAAGAATCCCCATCCGCCTCCCTCCTCGCTCTCTCCCTCTCCCTCTCTCTCTCTCTCTCTCTCTCTCCCTGTCTCTCTCTCTCTCTCCCTCTCCCTCTCTCTCTCTCTCTCTCCCTGTCTCTCTCTCTCCCTGTCTCTCTCTCTCCCTGTCTCTCTCTCCCTGTCTCTCTCTCTCCCTGTCTCTCTCTCCCTGTCTCCCTCTCTCTCTCTCTCTCTCTCTCTCTCTCCCCTGTATCTCTCTCTCCCTGTCTCTCTCTCTCCCTGTCTCTCTCTCTCCCTGTCTCTCTCTCTGTCTCTCTCTCTCCCTGTTTCTCTCTCTCTCCCTCTCTCTCTGTCTCCTTGATTTCTCACTATCACAAATCCTCCAGCCTCTGGCCACCACCTCTACAGAGTAATGCGATTTCTCAGATCAGATAGATTTCCTGTATTACTCCGTAAGGCAGATAGCGAGCCTGGAATTAATGATTATTATCGTCGTGATGAATTTCACACAGAGAGAGGAATGGAGCGAGAGGGAACAATAGCACTGTATTGTGTGAATGAAGAGGAATATGAATATCGTTTTGTGGCAGCGTACAATGGCTTCTTCTTCATTGTGAAACCTAATGAAATTAATGTCATTAGGGATTGGGAAGAAGTCGGGGAGAGACAATGGAGCCTCTGCACCTGAATTAATTGAGCAAGGGGCCATTATCTGAAAGCGAGGGCTGGTAGACTGGGTTGGACACTTCTGAAGGCTGGAGCCAGCTACCTACCTTCCCTCTCTGTTTTTCTCATTATTTTCCTTCATTTTCCTCTATATTTCTCCCTCTTTCTTTACCTTCTTCTTATTACCGTTCTCGGTCATTGATTATTGTATTAAATTAATTGAATGAATGATAAATATGAGTAAAAAACTAAACTCTGTCTTTTGGAAACATGTAAATGAACGATGTAACTCGTCTTTTCTTTCTGGCCTTGCTTGTACCATTTCATTACTCAAAATCTGTTTCGGGTGAGAAGTGGGGAAAGTGGGAGGATGTAAAAGGTATTTTTGAATAGGAATGATGCCAAGCGTTAGCCATTTCACGAGGTCATCTAAGAGAGGTATAGACAGAAGGGAGAGATGGAAATTAAGTACACAAACTCACCCATGTGTCTTTGTTGAGAAAGCGTGTGTCTGCGTCTCGGCTTAAAGAAACACAGCTTAAAGGGAAGCTTCGAGAAGCTTATAAAAGTCAACAGAAACTCTTTCACAAGGGGCACTTTTTCATGTTGAACCTGCATTGAATCATCGTGTCTGCAATTACATTCAACGTCAATATATCGAAATTAACTGAGCAGATAATACCACAGATGGTGTCAACTTTGTGTTGATGTTTCATATTAAAGGGGATTTTTTTTTCTTCTCCCTGAGCCAAGGATGTCGATGAGCAAACAGGTGTGCCATTTACATAACACTGCTGCTTGGCGGGCGTGCTCTCGCTCAGACTCGCTGTAAGTAAATGTCAGGCATCCGGCCTCGTTCGCAACCGTCATCAATCAAAATAGGATCTGCTTCAGCCAACCACGTGGCATTGCTTTCAATCAGCAGTAGAAATCGTGTCTCTGAGTAAATGTCAGCATGATGACCCACTCGTTATTAGTCAGATGAGGGTTCAATATAGGAAGACTTTAGCTCAGATTGGAATTATTGTTGACGACTGAGTTAGCAACCAGTAAGAACAAAAGAACAAGTTAGCAACCAATAAGAACAAAAGAACAAGTTAGCAACCAATAAGAACAAAAGAACAAGTTAGCAACCAGTAAGAGTAAAAGAACAAGTTAGCAACCAATAAGAACAAAAGAACAAGTTAGCAACCAGTAAGAACAAAAGAACAAGTTAGCAACCAGTAAGAACAAAAGAACAAGTTAGCAACCAATAAGAACAAAAGAACAAGTTAGCAACCAGTAAGAACAAAAGAACAAGTTAGCAACCAGTAAGAACAAAAGAACAAGTTAGCAACCAATAAGAACAAAAGAACAAGTTAGCAACCAGTAAGAGTAAAAGAACAAGTTAGCAACCAATAAGAACAAAAGAACAAGTTAGCAACCAATAAGAACAAAAGAACAAGTTAGCAACCAATAAGAACAAAAGAACAAGTTAGCAACCAATAAGAACAAAAGAACAAGTTAGCAACCAATAAGAACAAAAGAACAAGTTAGCAACCAATAAGAACAAAAGAACAAGTTAGCAACCAATAAGAACAAAAGAACAAGTTAGCAACCAGTAAGAACAAAAGAACAAGTTAGCAACCAATAAGAACAAAAGAACAAGTTAGCAACCAATAAGAACAAAAGAACAAGTTAGCAACCAGTAAGAACAAAAGAACAAGTTAGCAACCAATAAGAACAAAAGAACAAGTTAGCAACCAATAAGAACAAAAGAACAAGTTAGCAACCAATAAGAACAAAAGAACAAGTTAGCAACCAGTAAGAACAAAAGAACAAGTTAGCAACCAATAAGAACAAAAGAACAAGTTAGCAACCAATAAGAACAAAAGAACAAGTTAGCAACCAATAAGAACAAAAGAACAAGTTAGCAACCAGTAAGAACAAAAGAACAAGTTAGCAACCAATAAGAACAAAAGAACAAGTTAGCAACCAATAAGAACAAAAGAACAAGTTAGCAACCAGTAAGAACAAAAGAACAAGTTAGCAACCAATAAGAACAAAAGAACAAGTTAGCAACCAATAAGAACAAAAGAACAAGTTAGCAACCAATAAGAACAAAAGAACAAGTTAGCAACCAGTAAGAACAAAAGAACAAGTTAGCAACCAATAAGAACAAAAGAACAAGTTAGCAACCAATAAGAACAAAAGAACAAGTTAGCAACCAATAAGAACAAAAGAACAAGTTAGTAAATGTGGAAAACTGATTGGAGTTGCAAATTGTCATTTTTTATTTCATTTATTTCACCTTTATTTAACCAGGTAGGCTAGTTGAGAACACCTTTATTTAACCAGGTAGGCTAGTTGAGAACACCTTTATTTAACCAGGTAGGCTAGTTGAGAACACCTTTATTTAACCAGGTAGGCTAGTTGAGAACACCTTTATTTAACCAGGTAGGCTAGTTGAGAACACCTTTATTTAACCAGGTAGGCTAGTTGAGAACACCTTTATTTAACCAGGTAGGCTAGTTGAGAACACCTTTATTTAACCAGGTAGGCTAGTTGAGAACACCTTTATTTAACTAGGTAGGCTAGTTGAGAACACCTTTATTTAACCAGGTAGGCTAGTTGAGAACACCTTTATTTAACCAGGTAGGCTAGTTGAGAACACCTTTATTTAACCAGGTAGGCTAGTTGAGAACACCTTTATTTAACCAGGTAGGCTAGTTGAGAACACCTTTATTTAGCCAGGTAGGCTAGTTGAGAACACCTTTATTTAACCAGGTAGGCTAGTTGAGAACACCTTTATTTAACCAGGTAGGCTAGTTGAGAACACCTTTATTTAACCAGGTAGGCTAGTTGAGAACACCTTTATTTAACCAGGTAGGCTAGTTGAGAACACCTTTATTTAACCAGGTAGGCTAGTTGAGAACAAGTTCTCATTTGCAACTGCGACCTGGCCAAGATAAAGTGTAGCAATTCAACACATACAACAACACATGGAATAAACAAAACATACAGTCAATGATACAGTAGAACAAAAGAAAACAAAAAGTCTATATACAGTGAGTGCAAATGAGGTAAGATAAGGAAATAAATAGGCCATGGTGGCGAAGTAATTACAATATAGCAATTAAACACTGGAATGGTAGATCGGCAGAAGATCAATGTGCAAGTAGAGATACTGGGGGTCATCAACGGAAAGGAATTGTGGGACTTTTTCTTCCAATCAACTTTAAACCTAAATCTAATGACATTGTTAAAAAATTATATTCGCTTCAAATTCAGGTGACAACTGATATGACAACTCATCATAACGCTTCCTTGGATCAAAACACATTTTGTGTATCGATTGCAATGAGTTCTAAATCAACACAACTGTGTTTCCGTGGTCAATTTCAGGTTGGTGAGAACATTTTCCAACAGTGAAGCAGTTCCACCATATAATGTAAGGTTATTAGAGCTAGTCACTCCCCGCATCATCATTTCAGATCATATATTTCCATAAATGCCAGACAACCTCCACGTCTCTCACTGCTGAGGACTAGCAGAGACAGAAACAGGCTGCAGGCCACACATTTATATTGTTTTGGTACCAATTACTATTGATTTTACAACAGGGTTTCAGCTGCAATGTTATTTAATTGGCGATACGTGTACTGTCTGAATCAATGAACACACTCCTGTGGCTTCGTGGCATAGTTTGAGAAGTTATGGACTTGAGGGAGTCTAAGGGATAGAATGAACTTTCACCTTCATGGGGAGACTACTGGTTTTTCATCAAATAGTGAAGCACCATTTTATGGCATAAGAGGCGTCTAATGGCCCATTGCACAAATCACACACTGGTGAAAACAAGTAAGTAATACGTTTTGGCCATTGGTAAAAAGGGATTTTCCTCCTCTTTTACTGAAAACTGTTTCACTGGAGACTATTGAGAACTATTGAGGACACCACTAAAGATATGGCTATCTGTCAGGAGCCCGTAAAACTGAACCATGCATGAGAGCACCAGCTGTTCCGGACAACTGTGTGATCAAGCTCTCCGCAGCCGATTTGAGTAAGCCCTTTAAACAGGTTAACCTTCACAAGGATGTGGGGCCAGATGGATTACCAGGACGCACACTCAGAGCATGCGTTGACCAACTGGCAGGTGCCTTCACTGACATTTTCAAACTGTCCCTGAACCAGTCTGTAATACCTACATGTTTCAAGCAGACCACCATAGTCCCTGTGCCTAAAAATGCCAAGGTAACCTGCCTAAATGACTACCGCCCCATAGCACTCACCTCTGTAGCCATGAAATGCTTCTAAAGGCTGGTCATGGCTCACATCAACATCTTCATCCCAGAAACCCCGGACCCACTTCAATTCGCATACCGTCTCAACAGATCCACTGGTGACGCAATCTCTATTACATTCAACACTGCCCTTTCCCACCTGGACAAAAGGTACACTTATGTGAGAATGCTGTTCATTGGCTACAGCTCAGCGTTCAACACCATAGTGCCCTCAAAGCTCATCACTAAGCTCAGGACCCTGGAACTAAACACCTCCCTCTGCAACTGGATACTGGTCTTCCTGACGGGCCGCCCCCAGGTGGTAAGGGTAGGCAACAACACATCCAACCAACACGGGGGCCCCTCAGGGGTGCGTGCCTAGTCCCCTCCTGTTTTCCCTGTTCACCCACAACTGAGTGGTCATGCACGACTCCAACGCCATCCTTAAGTTTGCAGACGACACGACGGTGGTAGCTCTGATGACCGACAACGATGAGACAGCCTATAGGGAGGAGGTCAGAGACCTGGCAGTGTGGTGCCAGGACAACAACCTCTACCTCAATGTCAACAAAACAAAGGAACTGATCGTGGACTACAGGAAAAGGAGGGCAGAGCACGCCCTCATTTGCATTAATAGGGCTGTACCAAGGTTTATTATCTATGCATAGTCACTTTACCTCTACCGACATGAGCACATTACCTCAATTACCTCGACTAACCCGTATCCGTGCACATTGACTCGGTACCTGTACCCCCTGTATATAGCCTTGTTATTGTTACTTTATTGTGTTACTATTTTTCCTTTAGTTTATTTAGCAAATTTGTCTTACTTTTTAAAAACTCTGCATTGTTGGTAAACTCTTAAGTAGGCCTTATCACAGTACGGTCTACACCTGTTGTATTTGGCGCATGTGACAAAATTGGATTTGATTTGTCCTTGTGATCCTATGTGACAGGGTCACCCATAGCAACCATCTGGAAATGAGCATGTGTACAGACAACCTGAAGGCCTCGTTATCTTGATAAGATCGTGTAGAGATTGACTTTTATGATCGATGGTGAAATACAGTACATGGCACAGTGCTCATGCTAGTTGATTAGATGATCAGGATTAGTTCAAATGATGCTTCCTTTCACTGGCTCCTCTCCACCTCTTGGCCTTGGTCACTGAACCACAGGAGGTTGCTGATGAAGAGGACTGATGAAGAGGACAGCACAAAGTAATGACTGGAATGGAGTCGATGGAGTGGTAGCAAAACACATGAGTTCAACACCATTCCATGAATTCTGTTCCAGCCATTACTATGAGCCTGTCCTCCCCAATTAAGGTGTCACCAACCTCCTGTGCACTGATCCTACATATTCATAACAGACAAATAGATTACATAGCAATGTGATCTTAACATAACAATTCATAAATGTAATTTCACAGACAAACCATTCTTTAAGTCAAGAGTTCGGGGGGAGACAATATTACAAAGTTTGAACTGAGGTAGTGAATCAATTATTACAGAGACCGATAATAAGATGATTCTGTAAAATGGACGATTTGCACAGCGTTCATATCAGAGTGGCAGGCCATCTAAATTACACTCCTATATAACACAGTGCAGTTCTGAATGACACTTTGCATAATAGTGTTTAATTTGACAGTATTAGAGGATCTGATACGGTTGTCAGTGGCCCGGGCTCAATGGGGCTGGGGCTCATCCCCCTTACATTAGGATTTCATTTCTCGTTTTTGTTTTTTTTCTTTCTCCCATTTGCTCGGCGAGGTTATTAAAAACCATCTCTTTCATTGAAATATCCAGACTATTATGATCCTCCTTTTGTCAGAATATATTCCGTCAAGATGCAATAAAGAGGAGAGCCGTGTCACCGAGTGTCAGACAGACGACTTTGAATGGGAGACTTGAGGAGACTCGATGAAAGAGATAATGCGATCATTTGATTTTTCCGCCGATAAATACAAAGGAAGTGTACCTGGGCTGGCAGAGAAGGGGCCCGCTTTTCCTGTTAATTAAATCTGGCATTAATTAAAGACTTTCTCTGAACCATTAACTCTCCCATTGATATCTCTGCAGAGGAGTCATTAGGGAGTAACGGCTAAAGCATGGCAGGGACGGTTGGAGGAGGTGGTTGGAGGAGGCGTTTCATTTTATTTTGAAACTGAGCAAAATTTAAGTGACCGCTTATCACGTCAACCACAGAGATAAGAGTCAAGACGATGAAATCAGATAAGCCATGGTGCTCCAAGAAAGGATTTTCCTCGACGTTCTCCTCTTAATACTTTGTAATCTCAACACTAGGCAGGTTTCCATTGAGCACGGTTTATTCGACAAACGCAATGTTGCAAAAAAAGAATAATTGCGACATGTGTAATGGAATCAGGCAGATATAAGAGACATTTTCTACAGGTCGACAACATTTTAATACGTTCGACAGGTGGATTTTTCTTTTGTCAAACTTTCTTTATTGCGACAAATGATGATTGACAAATCATCTTTGTTTGCAGGTCACGTGATGTCATCACTCCACATTTAATTCTAAATGCCTGCTGTTTGCCTACTGCTTTTTCATCTAGAAAATTATATTTCTTTGCAGGACAAGGATTGTCCTGACTTTCAAGAATTCCTGAATTGCTTTGCCTTGCTTTTCTGGTTCGCTGGCAAGTTTCAACATCCAACATTTTGGATCTAGAGGAGTGAAAGTTTAATCATGGCACGGACCATGGCAATATGTTGGCACCTGATAATTATACTGAACAAAAATATAAGCAAAACATGTAAAGTGTTGGTCCCATTTTTCATGAGCTGAAATAAAATAACTTCCATATGCAGAAAAAGCTTATTTCTCTCAAATGTAGTGCACAAATTTGTTTACATTCTTGTTAGTGAGCATTTCTCCTTTGCCAAGACAGTCCACCCACCTGACAGGTGTGGCATATCAAGAAGCTGATTAAACAGCATGATCATTACACAGGTTCACCTTGTGCTGGGGACAAGAAAAGACCACTCTAACATGTGCAGTTTTGTCAAACAACAAAATACCACAGATGTCTCAAGTTTTGAGAGATCGCTCAATTGGCATGCTGAATGCAGGAATGTCCACCAGAGCTGTTGTCAGAGAATTGAATGTTAATTTCTCTACCATAAGCCGCCTCCAACGTAATTTTAGAGAGTTTGGCAGTACATTCAACCGGCTGTCTGTAATGAAGTCCTTTTGTGGGAAAAATTGGGCCTGGCTCCCTAGTGGGTGGACCTAGCTCCCAAGAGGGTGTACTTATGCCCTCCCAGACCGACCCATGGCTGCAACCCCTGCTCAGTCATGTGAAATCCATAGATTAGGGCCTCCTTTTTTTATTTAAATTGACTGATTTCCTTCTATGAATTGTAGCTCAGTACAATCTTGAAAATTGTTGCATTTATATTATTGATCAGTATATTTGAATATTGCAAATATTAGTGAATTATTGCATTCTATCCATGCTGGCTTTCACGGGCTACCTGAGACATGAAACAGATAGGTGGGAAGGACATACAGGCCGTTGCCAATTTATTCATGCGCAATTTGTATAAATAGGTCATGGAAACACTTAAACCACTTAATTTTTATTCAACACTAGGGTTTTAGGTGGGACTTCATTACATCCAGCTGTTTTAATCAACCGAAGATAGTTAGTTACACGGAAACGTAATGAAGCAGGCAATTGTCACGTCTATTTTCTATACAAAGGCGTTCTAAACGTCGACAACAACAAAAATCCCTGGACATGTTAATGGAAACATAGCTACTGTCACCATTGTTCAGGGTATGTTCCTTTAAACAAGGAGGCTCTCAAGTCAGCTCAATATTCTAAAGGCTTTATTTGGAAGCCGCGGCTTTTGTGGAGCGATGGGTAACGACGCTTCGTGGGTGACCGTTGTTGATGTGTGCAGAGGGTCTCTGGTTCGCGCCCGGGTATGGGTTGAGGGGACGGTCTAAAGTTATACTGTTACAAATTGGCACATCTATGGGACTGACTTCAGATGTGTCTCTTGACACTTGTGGTGGGTGGGGGGGGTCGTGGAGCAAAACAAATAAATGCTTGGACGCTACAGACGTTTAGGTGTGAGAAGACCAATTTATGGGATGTCTCATAGTCTGACAAACACCTCTCTAGCTCTGCCACCTTTCACCACAGATGTCCCATAGTCTGAGAAACACCTCTCTAGCTCTGCCACCTTTCACCACAGATGTCCCATACCTCTCTAGCTCTGCCACCTTTCACCACAGATGTCCCATACCTCTCTAGCTCTGCAACCTTTCACCCCAGATGTCCCATAGTCTAACAAACACCTCTCTAGCTCTGCCACCTTCACCCCAGATGTCCCATAGTCTGACAAACACCTCTCTATCTCTGCCACCTTACACCCCAGATGTCCCATAGTCTGACAAACACCTCTCTAGCTCTGCCCCCTTCACCCCAGATGTCCCATAGTTTGACAAACACCTCTCTAGCTCTGCCACCTTTCACCACAGATGGCCCATAGTCTGACAAACACAGTGAATCGATTCTAGGGTGATTTCTCCCATATTTCTACATACACAGTGAATCGATTCTAAGGGGATTTATACCATATTTCTACATACACAGTGAATCGACTCTAGGGGGATTTATACCATATTTCTACATACACAGTGAATCGACTCTAGGGGGATTTATACCATATTTCTACATACACAGTGGCATAACATTAGATTTTCCTGACCAACCAGGAGGAATATGTTGTCCTAGCTATCATCATCACAAACATTAATACTGTTGTCTGTACCTGGTGGGCCAATGGGCCAGACAACACACACACACACACACACACACACACACACACACACACACACACACACACACACACACACACCTCGTTAATCGCCCTAATTAAGAAACCTCAGTGGAGGTGCCCAGTTGCAGAGTATTTAAGCTAATTACACTGTTAATTATAGCATTAATTAAGTGGCATAATTGTCATTCGATAGAATGACTGCATCAGCCCCTAAAAGGCAAAGGGTTAATTTTGTGGGAAACCAAAGCTGCATTATTTACTTACAAATGAATAATATATTCCAACGAGGAAGCGAATACATTTCACTGAGCAGACCAAAGCAAGAAAATGATTTAAATATTCATTTCTCGTGAATATTTTGTGAGTTATGGGTTTTTTTTGTGGGGGGGGGGGGCTTGAGTGAGAACACATTTAATCTCTGCAGTTTTATCTATACATTTATGACACAGGAAAAACAAATGTAATTTCTTGGCCTAAACAAATGACCAACGTTAATTTTCGCAGAAGAAACAAAAACATAAAAAAAAGTTAGCAGCATAAATCATGCATATGACAGTGTTGTTTACGCGTGTGTAACTGGAAAAGGAGGGATTGGTTTGTAAGCTTTTGCGTTGGTCAAAAAAAACCTTGTTGCTGGTTTCGATAAGGTACTGTAGGCTTTACAACACTGTAAAGCTACATATTTAATGGTTCCTTTATTGGTTGGTCTGTTGCTAAGCAAAAACATCTCAATCTATATGTTGTCCTTAAAAAGTAGAAGTGCGTCTTTAAAACTGTTGAAGTTGACGTCTTGGATGGCTACCTGCCTTCATTACACCGGAGGGCAGAGGACTAGAAAAAGATAAATAAATCACGTACCCATTAATGAGTGACTGATATCACCGAATAAAATGTCGGCACAATAAATTCCCCCACCATGAAACCACACAAACACACTGAGATAATTAATGTAAATTATTTTCTCCGACGAAGTCCTCTCAGTACATGAGTAATACGAACCATCAGGAAGGCCTCTTCCTCTGCATTAATTACAGAAAATGACAAGCGAGCTGACAAGCGGCAAGCTCATTATCGGAGCACATTCGAAACTTTGCAATTTGCGTGCGTGAGGGTAGGAAGGAGGGAGGGAGGATGGGAAAGGGAGACAGACTCCGAGCTAAATTAATCTCCTCTCTTTGCCGAGTGTGAGCCCCCTTCTAATTTTGGCGTTATTAACAGGTTTGGTGGTATCGCTCGTTCCACGTCAGGCTAATCTGGAAAAAAAAAATGTGGCGTGTTCGGGAGAGCGTGGTGTCATTCGAGAGGGATCAGGCCTCGTAACGCACCCTCCATCACGCGCACTACTCTACAAGGTTGCTTTTAATAAGCTCCCTTAATCATCAGCGGCGGGTTTCACTCGACACGACACTGTCGTCGCTCTCTCATGAAGGAGAGTCATTAGGAGACGTGGAGGTTTATCAAGGGGGGGAGGGGATGGGAGGGCCAAGGGGGTGGAAGGTGAAGGAGGAGGGGTGGATGGTGAAGGAGGAGCGGTGGAGGGTGAAGTAGGAGGGGTGGAGGGTGAAGTAGGAGGGGTGAAGTAGGAGGGGTGGAGGGTGAAGGAGAAGGGTAGAGGGGGAAGGGGGAATTAGAAGTGGTGGAGGGTGAGGGAGAAGGGTCAAGGGGGAAGGAGGTGTGGTGAAGGGTGAAGGATGAGGGCTGGAGGGGTGCAGGGTGGTGAGGAGGGGTTTAGAGTAATGTAGACCCATGTGTGCGAGCCTCAGAGACAATCTGGTGAAGGAAGTTGAGCCATCTGCTCACGATGTGTGCTTGCATGTTACATTTCTTAAATATCTGGGATGAATATCAAAGTAGAGTGTGAGATTGTTCTTCCTTTACCTTTCATTTAACCTTCCTTTACCCTTCATTTAACCTTCCTTTACCTTTCCTCTATCCTTCCTTTATCCTTCCTCTAACCTTCCTCTAACTTTCCTCTAACCTTCCTCTAACCTTCCTTTACCCTTCCTCTAACCTTCCTCTAACTTTCATCTAACCTTCCTTTACCCTTCCTTTACCCTTCCTCTAACCTTCCTCTAACCTTCCTCTAACTTTCATCTAACCTTCCTTTACCATACCTTTATCCTTCCTCTAACTTTCCTCTAACCTTCCTCTAACTTTCCTCTAACCTTCCTCTAACCTTCCTCTAGATAGTGGCTATTTTGAAGAAGGTTTAACTTGAAATTATTGATCGCCGGTCTCCAACTGGAAGGTTTGGTCTACGGTCTCCAACTGGAAGGTTTGTTCTACGGTCTCCAACTGGAAGGTTTGTTCTACGGTCTCCAACTGGAAGGTTTGTTCTACGGTCTCCAACTGGAAGGTTTGGTCTACGGTCTCCAACTGGAAGGTTTGTTCTACGGTCTCCAACTGGAAGGTTTGTTCTACGGTCTCCAACTGGAAGGTTTGTTCTACGGTCTCCAACTGGAAGGTTTGGTCTACGGTCTCCAACTGGCAAATTTTTAAATATACATTTCTGTTCTCTGTAAGTTAATAGACAAGAAAGTACATTTTATCTCTTTACTTATCGTAACTGGTCTCTTAGTGAACTGTATATTTAATGTTTATATATTCTAATTGGTTGGTTCAAGTCAGATGTCAATAATGTGTAATGTCATTGGCTATCCTTGCAGATAGGGGGAGATCGAGAACGTAAATTCTTCCCAGTCTTATGTAGTCTTAGTCTTATATGCAAGCGGTAAGTCAGGTTATGAAATTATGTCATCATACACTACCGTTAAAAAGTTTGGGGTCACTTAGAAGTGTCTTTGTTTTTAAAAGAAAAGCAAATTTTTATATCCATTAAAATAACATCAAATTGATCAGAAATACAGTGTGGACATTGTTAATGTTGTAAAAGACTATTGTAGCTGGAAACGGCAGATTTTTTTATGGAATATCTACATAGAATATCTACATAGGCGTACAGAGGCCCATCAGCAACCATCACTCATGTGTTCCAATGGCACGTTGTGTTAGCTAATCCAAGTTTATAATTTTAAAAGGCTAAAACTTGTCAGTCTATTCTTGTTCTGAGAAATGAAGGCTATTCAATGCCTGCGTTCTTTTGCCCATCTTAATATTTAGTTTTTATTGGCCAGTCTGAGACATGGCTTGGGTTAGTGGGTGGACGGGTGTGTGTATTGTGTGCGTGGGTGGGTGGGTGTTTGTGGGTGGGTGGACGGGTGTGTGTGTTGTGTGCGTAGGTGGGTGGGTGGGTTGGTGGATGGGTGGGTTGGTGGATGAGTGTATGTGTTGTGTGGTTGGGTTGGTGGGTTGGTGGATGAGTGTGTGTGTTGTGTGGGTGGGTTGGTGGATGAGTGTGTGTGTTGTGTGGGTGCATGCATGCGTAGTCCTCCTGGGATGAAATTAGCCACAGCATTCAACTAGCTAAGTAATTGATTGCAGTAATCAATCACCAGTCAAGTAACCAATACCATGATATCCAATCTGCAAATCCACACTTCATTATCTGGTTTTACTGAACAAGTAAAGAATAGCGATATCTTTAATCAGTTTCATCCAATTTCATTTGAATCTGTGTGAATTCATACTTTATTGTCTTTCAAACTGCTAGTTATCATGGCTAGTGAACCAGCAGGCAACGTATAGCTTTGGAATGAAGACACGTTAGAAACAGAACAACAAAAACCTGCCCTTTGTCTTTCCAGTTTCGAGGGGGGAGGGGGGTTAGAGTAGAGGTAGTTACCATGGAGACGATGCCTGAGGTCAAGACCTTGCTAACCAATGAATGACCTTTGTGTGTTTGTTTTAACTTTCATTTGATTTGCCAGAGGTTTAAAAAGGGTGGATGACTCACTTTCTAAAACAATGTCAGTTAGAATGAAAAACTAAAGGTTCTTTACCAAATATGGTTGTGAGATAACAGTGACCTTTTCAGCAAAACAACTTTTTGGTTTACAGGAATTTTCTGGAATGTCATAGAAACGATGTCTTAAACCACTGGCAGTAACTGCAGCAAATATTTTGCAGGACAGCGATCCTCTGTGGTCAGACTGACACGCTGTTTCCTGCATTGGCGAAAGCACCTTTACATCCGAGACATCTGCCTGTAGAATATAAAGTGTCTCTCTCCACTTGGCATAGTCCAGGTCGCTCACCACATTTCGCTTGCTATTTCCCTTTCAGCGCTCCCAGGAGGCCAAGGACCACCCGGAGAGCCCAGTCTGGTTTAACGCCAGCTCAGCTGCTTTGTGGGTAGGAACGACCGCCTTGGTCTCCGCGCGACACGGCGCATCACCATTCCCAGTTAATTTGTCTCACTATGATTGCATACGGTCTCCTGGGTCCTCAGACAAATCTTCCAGTTACACATACAGGCCCTTTGACAGATCCTCAAGTGTTTTGCTTTTGATATAAAAGCTGTCGGGCAGCCTCCCCCCCCCCCCCCCCCCCCACACACAGAGCATACACTACAGTAGCTTGTTATGTGTACGAATGCCTCGCAAATAAATGTGGACAGAACTTCCCACTTTTCATGTAAAGTTCCATGAACGTCAAAGATTCCAGCCACCCAAGACATGAACCGTTCTCCAGGCTCCCGTCCAGCAGGCGGTACCGGTGCACCAAGGCTCCGACCAGCAGACCCCTAAACAGCTTCTATCCCCTTCGCCATAAAATTGTTCAATGGCTAACAACTAGTGCACCCCCTCACACCTACGATGCTGCTAAAAATGATTATTTATTATATTAATTACTACCACTACGCTGTTGTTCATTGATTGTTGATTGCCATTTCCATTGCCTATAACACCTACACGGACACTTTTGCGAGCACACACACACACACACACACACACACACACCTTACCTTTCTGTAGTGCCTGCAAGCCAGGCATTTTCAATATTTGTCACAGAAGGAAGATCTAGTAAGCCTTTAAGGAGGGAGAGAAGTGGCACTTAAAGAGAAAGTTGTTGTTTATATACAGAGCCTTTAGGTTTAGTTTAATCTTTTGCACACACACGGGATGTCATCCACACCACATTATGAAGGTGTCATGAAGGTGTCATTATGAAGGTGTCATTATGAAGGTGTCATGAAGGTGTCATTATGAAGGTGTCATGAAGGTGTCATTATGAAGGTGTCATGAAGGTTTAATTATGAAGGTGTCATTATGAAGGTGTCATGAAGGTGTCATTATGAAGGTGTTAGGTCAAACAACTCCTCTAAAAAGTTGCATCCCTCGCCACAAGTTGATGCTAAATTCCAACCCTGCGTGAAATTGAGAATATTTTAGAATGCTGTGCATGTGTTAAGTAATATATTTTTTTCACATCTTTTGAGGAGCTCCCACAAAACAAAAAAAACTTACAGTAATCACATATTATTTTACAGTAATTAGATTGAAATGTGTATTCTTCTGTAGCATCACACCAACAGTAATAAAGTTGAGGATTTCGAGTTAATGAAATAGCCTCTGAGTGCAGGCTTGTATGTTTTTCCCTCTGGAACTGATAGTCCAGCCTGGGCTCATAGACTAGACGTAACATAGTAAACGTAAATCCATGACACTCAAATTAGTGTGATATGTTACGTTCGGTATGGTTACATAAGACAGAAGGTTACTTAAGGCCAAAATTAAAAGACGGTAATTGGTCGGTGTGGATGGGGTGAGCGTTTAATGCAAACATCAAGCAACTCAAAGGCTGCGTATTTGAATCTCATCATGGAGCGATTTTATCTAATTTTTCATACAACATTTCATACGTTTTTTGCAAATTCGTAATATATTGTACGTTTTGCAAATTCGTAAAACATATCATACGCATTGTAATTTGTAACATATCACACGAAATGAGTGATGGGCATCCACAAATGAATACACACCATACGAAATATAATTCATCATACTAAACGGGGTGTCTGGGATTTACACACAGAATAAAACGAAATGCTCTGAGACCAGGTTGGATAGTCGCAACCAACACAACCCAAGCTTTTATTGATAACGCACCTGCATCACCTGACCATGTAGTGAAGTCATTCAAAATGAACAACCTTTGATATCTTCTCCCTCCAGGTATTTGACCTTCAAGTTCAAGTATGTGTCGTATGTAACAGGATACACATGGTTTACACCATCCAACCAAATGCTTACTTGCAGGTTCCCTCTCGACAATGTGGCAACAATATAAAAAAAGAGACGAATAAAAGATTTTTAAAAAAGTAAATGGGCTCGGTAGAATCTAATAAAACATTTGCACGAGCATAAATACAGGAAGGCACTCAACAGTTTTATAGTTCAATATTTACACGCGTGTCGGGGAAGGGGGGAATTGGAGAGTGACTGTTTAATTGTGCAGTATTTAGCAATAATAAATAACATGTATTTACTTGTCCCACTGTACAGCAGCAAGCTGCTTGAGGTAGACTAATACAACAGTCATCAGATTGAGGTAGACTAATACAACAGTCATCAGATTGAGGTAGACTAATACAACAGTCATCAGATTGAGGTAGACTAATAAAACAGTCATCAGATTGAGGTAGACTAATACAACAGTCATTAGATTGAGGTAGACTAATAAAACAGTCAGCAGATTGAGGTAGACTAATAAAACAATCATCAGATTGAGGTAGACTAATAAAACAGTCGTCAGATTGAGGTAGACTAATAAAACAATCATCAGATTGAGGTAGACTAATAAAACAGTAATCAGATTGAGGTAGACTAATAAAACAGTCATCAGATTGAGGTAGACTAATAAAACAGTCATCAGATTGAGGTAGACTAATACAACAGTCATCAGATTGAGGTAGACTAATAAAACAGTCATCAGATTGGGAAGTAGAGTCTCAGGCAGCGGGTATATTCATGAAACACTGAAGAAATTGGACGATTCTCAGTTGCTGCTCAGGATTCCTGAAATTCATTAATTCTATGCAGATGAAGTGGAGGTAGCAGGCAGCCGAATGTTACTGAAGTGGAGGTAGCAGGCAGCTTAATGTTACTGAAGTGGAGGTAGCAGGCAGCCGAATGTTACTGAAGTGGAGGTAGCAGGCAGCCGAATGTTACTGAAGTGGAGGTAGCAGGCAGCTTAATGTTACTGAAGTGGAGGTAGCAGGCATCCAAATGTTACTGAAGTGGAGGTAGCAGGCAGCCGAATGTTACTGAAGTGGAGGTAGCAGGCAGCTTAATGTTACTGAAGTGGAGGTAGCAGGCAGCCGAATGTTACTGAAGTAGAGGTAGCAGGCAGCCGAATGTTACTGAAGTAGAGGTAGCAGGCAGCTTAATGTTACTGAAGTGGAGGTAGCAGGCAGCTTAATGTTACTGAAGTAGAGGTAGCAGGCAGCCGAATGTTACTGAAGTGGAGGTAGCAGGCAGCTTAATGTTACTGAAGTAGAGGTAGCAGGCAGCTTAATGTTACTGAAGTGGAGGTAGCAGACAGCTTAATGTTACTGAAGTAGAGGTAGCAGGCAGCTTAATGTTACTGAAGTGGAGGTAGCAGGCAGCCGAATGTTACTGAAGTGGAGGTAGCAGGCAGCTTAATGTTACTGAAGTAGAGGTCGCAGGCAGCTTAATGTTACTGAAGTAGAGGTAGCAGGCAGTCAAATTTGAATAAACATCTCTTTTGTACAACATTGGGGGTAGAGGATGGAGGGAATAGGGTATTAGAGAGAAAGAGAGATCAAATAAAAAATAAAACAATTCTTTAATTGCTGTCAGAAATGACAAACATCCCTCTTCCAGCCAGACTGTGATTATTCTGCACCTCTGACTGTCGTCTTTACTAATGTCTGACAATATGTCTGTCGTCTTTACTAATGTCTGACAATACATCTGTGGCTTTACTAATGTCTGACAATATGTCTGTGGCTTTTCTAATGTCTGACAGTATGTCTGTCGTCTTTACTAATGTCTGACAATATGTCTGTCGTCTTTACTAATGTCTGACAATATGTCTGTGGCTTTACTAATGTCTGACAATATGTCTGTCGTCTTTACTAATGTCTGACAATATGTCTGTGGCTTTACTAATGTCTGACAATATGTCTGTGGCTTTTCTAATGTCTGACAGTATGTCTGTCGTCTTTACTAATGTCTGACAATATGTCTGTCGTCTTTACTAATGTCTGACAATATGTCTGTGGCTTTACTAATGTCTGACAATACATCTGTGGCTTTACTAATGTCTGACAATATGTCTGTCGTCTTTACTAATGTCTGACAGTATGTCTGTCGTCTTTACTAATGTCTGACAATATGTCTGTCGTCTTTACTAATGTCTGACAATACATCTGTGGCTTTACTAATGTCTGACAATATGTCTGTGGCTAATGTGTGCCATCAAACCCCTGAAACTTACCCAGAAGGCTAGAGCCCGCCTGGTTTTCAACCTTCCCAAGTTCTCTGATGTTACCCCGCTCCTCCGCACACTCCGCTGACTTCCAGTCGAAGCTCGCTTCCACGACAAGACCATGGTGCTAACCTACGGAACAGCAAGAGGAACTGCCCCTCCCTGCCCCTTCCGGCTATGCTCAAACCCTACACCCCACCCCGAGAACTCCGTTCTGCCACCTCAGGTCTCTTGGACCCTCTGTCCCCCCCCCCCCCATGTCTTTGTGTGGGATTGTTTATTGTAGTGCTTGTGCACGTTCCCCTGGCACGCACAACAGGTTATTTTGTGCCCATTTACCCCTGTTGTTCTGGATGCCGTTGGTTTTGCTGAATAAATCTCTGGTTATTACCAAGTTCTGCTCTCCTGCGCCTGACTTTTCTGCTGCCCATTACGCACCCCGCTACAATGTTGTGTCTAGACTTTGTCAGTAATGTCGTGTCTAGACTTTGTCAGTAATGTCGTGTCTAGACTGTCAGTAATGTTGTGTCTTGACTTTGTCAGTAATGTCGTGTCTTGATTTTGTCAGTAATGTTGTGTCTAGACTTTGTCAGTAATGTCGTGTCTAGACTTTGTCAGTAATGTCGTGTCTAGACTGTCAGTAATGTTGTATCTTGACTTTGTCAGTAATGTCGTGTCTTGACTTTGTCAGTAATGTTGTGTCTAGACTTTGTCAGTAATGTCGTGTCTAGACTGTCAGTAATGTTGTGTCTAGACTTTGTCAGTAACATTGTGTCTCCTGTTCTCTTATTTTCTTCCCCTGAATCTGTTATCCAAAATGCATAGGTTGGCGTCCATACTGAACTAAGCTACAGAGAAGTAACGTTACTATGGCAACGGTAACACTATTGCACACAACGTCTTCAGTCTTTGTCCTCTGTTACTTTGCTACTCTTTATGCGTTAAGTCAATGAGATATTCTCCCTATTGGAAGACAGATGCATAGTGGGTGTTGTCACACCAGTTATATATACCCAACCAACCAGGAGGTGTGTGGGTTGTTGTTGCTCAATATCTACATTTTACCTTAAAGAATGTATATTTTATATCACATATAAAGTTAGACAAAAAAAAATGTTGAGTTGCTGTGTTTACCAAACACTGTAATTACAATAGTAACATTTTCATAAAATAGTTGAACAGCTTTTGATATTGCACAATCCCTTTTTCTAAAAGCACTCAATTCCATTACTATGCAATTCTAATTCAATACAATCACTACATGTGAATACAATGTTGTCACTAGAGTAATTCATAATTACTACAAAGATGTAAAGCTCAACCAAAGGACGCATTTCAACATGAGCATGTATAGCCTACATACACTGTGAGAATAGTGTACAACACAATTAGTTGATATGATTCAACCTAAGGGTTTAACGGAGGTAGCAATAACCTTGATTCCACTCTTCCTGTTCGCTGCCATCAAAGACTGGGATTTGAAGCCATCCTATCTATCCATAAATGTTCAGTTGGCCGAGTGTCAGTGAACCGGTTCATTTCCATATTGATTCATAACCCCAGTGAATCGGTTCAGTGTTAGCGGGCATGGACACTACATATTGACTCATAACCCCAGTGAATCGGTTCAGTGTTAGCGGGCATGGACGCTACATATTGATTCATAACCCCAGTGAATCGGTTCAGTGTTAGCGGGCATGGACGCTACATATTGATTCATAACCCCAGTGAATCGGTTCAATGTTAGCGGGCATGCGCGCTACATATTGATTCATAATCCCAGTGAATCGGTTCAGTGTTAGCGGGCATGGAAACTACATATTGATTCATAACCCCAGTGAATCGGTTCAGTGTTAGCGGGCATGCACGCTACATATTGATTCATAATCCCAGTGTATCGGTTCAATGTTAGCGGGCATGCGCGCTACATATTGAGTCATAACCCCAGTGAATCGGTTCGGTGTTAGCGGGCATGGACGCTACATATTGATTCATAACCCCAGTGAATCGGTTCAGTGTTAGCGGGCATGCACACTACATAATGGGGTCATCAATCACCCTCTGGAGGTCACACAGGTAGACAGAAAGGAAGAGAGAACAAAAAAAGGGAAGCAGAACTAAACATCTCTGCATTTGTTTTTATTTATTTGTTTAAGTCAGTCGTGCTGAGACCACGGTTTCTCTTGCAGACGAGGCCTGCATGAACACGTCAATAAACACATATTACACTATACATAGCACATCTATATACACATCAATTACCCAATGCATAAAAACCAAAGAGAAAACAAGAAAAAGCTAAACACGATCAAACAAACACAATGTTCAGTAAAAAAAGGTCCTCTAACGTCCGTCTAGAGAGGCACCAACTCTTTAAGGAGTCTCGGAGATCATTCCACATGAGAGGCAAACACAAAAAAAACAACTAAAATCAGATTTATCTAACTCTGAGGAGATTGAATGGGTCTCCAGGGTTAGCCAGCCCTTAGTCCGGGTCTGGTAAGGTCTGAAGGTTAACAACAAGGTATGTTCGGGAAGTTTATGCACGAGGGCTTTATAGACAGAAGAGCGCAATGCATCGATGTTTGAGACTTCAAATAGGGCGCGGAACACTTTCTGAAACAAAATTCAATGTTGTGTATTGAACCTGTCACCTGTAATTAAGCTCAATGCGCTATGATAAACTGTTTCCTATGGCTTCAATACAGTGGCAGCTGCATCAATATAGACAATATTGCCATAGCCCATGACCAGATTGAATGTTGACTGAATGATTTGTTTTCTGCTATTTAACTATAGACAGGACCTGTTCCGATAGAAGAAGACAATTTGAATTCTTAATTTATTAATTAACTCATTAACATGCTTTTTGAAAGATAGCTTTTCGTCAATCCAGATGCCCAGAAATGTATAATCGGGGATATGATCAATGATGGCACCATCCAAAGTACATATGCATAAATCATCAGACACATTTTTACACGATTTGAGAAATAACATATACACCAAGTAGCCAAAAGTATGTGGACACCCCTTCAAATCAGTGAAAAATTGAGCGCACAGCAAGCAATCTCCTGTGGAAAGACCACCAGAGGGCAGGCTGGTCCCACGGATAGTAGCCCAGCCAGGCATGTGAGTCAAGGTGATCAGAGGCAATTAAGCATAGCTGACGGTACTAATGACTTATTCTCTTCCCCCTACAAGAGAGAGGAGGGAACTGGCAGTGGGGGGGAGACTGGAGGAGAAAAAGAGTGATTGCTTCTCCGAAGGAGAGGACTAACCGGACGGAAGGGAGAAGAAGAGGACAAACTACCTCTTGGGAATGGCAACCACGGATCCGCACCACCACTCTCCACTAACGGATAGTTATGGCGGTGACAAACCCGTGATTAATGTTGTAGTTAAAAGTTACTCACCTTGTGTTCCTTGTTCCTGTACAGAAGAGGATTTGTGTTTTCCTTGTGAGATCATCCTTGATTGTATGGGATTGTTTGAGAAGAAAGAAATACCATGGGGCGACGCACAATTGGCCTAGCGTCGTCCGGGTTAGGGAGGGCTTGGTCGGTCGGTAGGGATGTGCTTGTCTCATCGCGCACCAGCGACTCCTGTGGCGGGCCGGGCACAGTGCGCGCTAACCAAGGTTGCCAGGTGCACGGTGTTTCCTCCGACACATTGGTGCGGCTGGCTTCCGGGTTGGATGCGTGCTGTGTTAAGAAGCAGTGCGGCTAGGTTGGGTTGTGTATCGGAGGACGCATGACTTTCAACCTTCGTCTCTCCAGAGCCCGTACGGGAGTTGTAGCGATGAGACAAGATAGTAGCTACTACAACAATTGGATACCACTAAATTGGGGAGAAAAAGGGGTAATTTTTTTTTTTAAATACCTCAATAGAGAACTTTGTTCAATGTAACAATATCTGCTCCCGACTCATTTATTCCACCTTTCCACATTAAAGCAACCTAAAAATACTTGGTCCGCTCACTTTGGTGGAGAATGCAAGCACTAGGTGGACAAGTTCCACAAGGATAAATGAGGAAAACAAAAATCTACCTGTACACAGAGAGGATACATTCAAGAAAGATGGATAACGCTCTACTACAACAGTTGATCACGGCACAGCAGACAACCATTGAACTCATGCAACAACAGCTGAGCCGGGCGAGAAGAACCGAGAATGAAGCTGAGAGCGGCTGCTCGAGCCATTTTCCTCGCCTCTCAAAGGAGGATGATATTGAGGCTTTCATCATGACGTTCGAAAGGACGGCCACCTTGGAAGAGTGGCCACCCACAGAATGGGTGAGCGTGTTAGCCCCTCTCTTGACCTGGGTAGCCCAGGAAGCCTACTATGACCTGGACCCCCGCGAAGCTGCTGACTATGGGCGACTAAAAAATCAAAATTCTGTCCCGGTACCAGCTGACCGCCCAAGATAGAGCCGTAAAGTTCCATCAATGGACCTATATGGCCGACCAACCCGTGCAGGCCCAGATCTTCGCACTCATACGACTAACGAAACAGTGGCTGGAAGCCAGAAAGGGAGTAGGACATATTGTAGAGACTTGTAGTGGACAAGATTTTTAGGGAATTACCCATGGACTTAAAAAGGGTCGCGGGGCTAACAAACCTGTCGTCAGACGACATAGCCCAGGCCAATGGAAGCATACGGATCTACATGGGAGTTGTTAAAAGGGGACAAGCAGAACCGAAGGACTCTGCCAAGACCGTTCCCCGATTAATCCCGGCCAGTCCACCACTAAATAGACCGAACCCTCTTCGGACGTGGGAGAAGTCATCACCCACACAACAAGGTCAGTGCTATAAATGCCAGTCTCCGGACCATTATGCCCCACAATGTCCCAGAAAGGACGAGTCCATGGCCGCCTAGTCATCACTGCCCGTCCCCACGCATCCCTGTCTGAGAGGGCACAATCGCCCCTGTTGGTTAGCAGAGATAGCGCCAGCCCCAGAGATTCCGGTCTGAATAGAAGGACGAGACGTGGTAGCCATTCTTGACTCCGGAAATATGGTTCCGTTGGTGGAGGAGCAGATGGTGACCACAGCAACCCTGCTACCAGAGAAAGTAACCGTGTCCTGTATCCATGGAGACGCCCATTCTCACCCCGAACGGAAGGTGTACAGTCAGGGCTGGGAAAGTACCCACCTGCTGAAGGTGCCATTATTGATGGGGAGTCCCCTATATAAGGAGCTTTGGCAGCTGACTTTACGCACCGTACAAAGGGATCAGGCCTCTCTATCACACGCCAAGGTCTGGCCCACCACGGGGGGGGGGGCAGGAAAGCAGAGAAAGAAAGCAGAGGAAGAAATACAGACCCAACACCTCCGACAGCTATTCCAGGAAACTTCCAATGAAGACACCTGTGCAGGGTTATATACACGACAGAGGAAGGAAGGAGCGACCGGAGGCTACGGTATATATTTGAAGCCCCGTCAGAGGAGGGAACCTAGAAGGGATTCTCCTCCGGCACCACCGATGGGGACGGGGAATAATCTCCACACACCCCTCTACCGAGGTCGACCTGCCCCAAGAATTAAAGGGACAGTTCGGCCCCACTCAACATAGAGACCCAGACCTACGGGATGCCATGAGGAAGGTGATCGACGGGAGAAATGTTGACGGATCAGGTGAGCCCTCTCTTCCCTACTATGCAATCCGGTGGGTCCTCTTGTATTGGGTCGTGCAACGAAAGGGGGAAAAGGAGGAATTATTAACGGTGCCTAGACCATACAGGGATACTGTCCTACAGCTAGCCCATTCCCAAGTCCTAGGAAGACACCTGGCATGGGACAAAACGATCGACAGAATCATTCAGAGGTTCTACTGGCCCGTGTCACCCGAGATGTGGCCAGGTATTGTAGGATGTGGGATCAATGTCAGTGCACCGCCCCACGGCCACACCTGCGTAATCCTTTGATTCCTCTTCCGATTATAGAGACCCCCTTCGAACACATAGCTATGGACCTCGTGGGACCCCTCCCGAAATCTGCCAGAGGACACGAATACATCCTGGTTGTTGTAGATTACGCTACCAAGTTCCCTGAGGCCATACCCCTCGCAACATGTCATCAAAGGGAATAGCCAAGGAACTGTTCATGCTGTTCTCCTGGGTGGGCCTTCGCAAGACAATCCAATCGACCAGGGAACCCTGTTCATGTCCCGGTTGATGAAGGACCTGTGTCGGTTATACCAGGTTCAACAGATACGCACAAGCATATTCCACCCACAGAGGTTTGTGCGAACGCCTGAACAAAACAATTTTAACTTCTTCGGGATAAGGGGCAGCATTTTCACTTTTGGATAAATAGCGTGCCCAATTTCAACTGCCTGCTACTCATCCCCAGAATATAAGATATGCATATTATTAGTATATTTGGATAGAAAACACGCTGAAGTTTCTAAAACTGTTTGGATCATGTCTTTAAGTATAACAAAACTCATTTAGCAGGCGAAACCCAGAGGACTAACCATTCAGATATTTTTTTTGAGGTCACTGTCATCCCGTCTTCAATTTGATCGATTATTAACGTTTAAAAATACCTAAAGTTGTATTACAAAAGTAGTTTGAAATGTTTTGGCAAAGTTTTGTAGTGACGTTGCGCTAGTTGGAAGCTGTGTTTATCTGGATCAAACGCGCCAAATAAATGGACATTTTGGATATATATCGATGGAATTAATTGAACAAAATGACCATTTGTGATGTTTATGGGACATATTGGAGTGCCAACAAAAGAAGTTCGTCAAAGGTAAGGCATTAATTATATTTTTCTTTCTGCGTTTTGTGTCGTGCCTGCAGGGTTGAAATATGCTACTCTCTCTTTGTTTACTGTTGTGCTATCATCAGATACTAGCATCTTATGCTTTCGCCGAAAAGGCTTTTTGAAATCTGACATGTTGGCTGGATTCACAACGAGTGCAGCTTTAATTTGGTATCTTACATGTATGATTTAATGAAAGTTTGATTTTTATAGTATTTTACGCTCTTCATTTTCCCTGGCTATTGGCCAGGTGGGACGATTGCATCCCACCTATCCCAGAGAGGTTTTAAAGCATGTTGAGAAGAGATGTGTCCAGAGATGGGAAAAACTGGGACATGCTTCTGCCCCACTTAACGTTTGCCCTGCGAGAAGTACCCCAGGCGCCCACAGGGTTTTCCCAATTCGAGTTGCGGTACGGCAGACCATGTCGAGGGATCCTCAACTTAGCCAAGGAGACCTGGGAGGCCCAACCCTGCACATTCCGGTCGACAATAGACCATGTTACCCTGATGCGGAACCGCCTGTCGACAGTCTGGCCCATAGTAAAGGAGCATATGGAGAAGGCGCAACAGACTCAAGGCCGGGCTTGCGATAAGTCAGGGAGTTCACCGTGGGATTACCGCATCAAGCAACCTGACATGAGGAAGAAGGTCCAACTCTATCATATCAACCTGCTGATCCTTGTGAGATCATCCTTGATTGTATGGGATTGTTTGAGAAGAAAGAAATACCTCAACAGAGAACTTTGTTCAATGTAACAATATCTGCTCCCGACTCATTTATTCCACCTTTCCACATTAAAGCAACCTAAAAATATTTGGTTCGCTCACACTCCATAGACAAATATTGGCAGTAGAATAGCCTTACTGAAGAGCTCAGTGACTTTCATTGTTATATAGATGCCACCTTCCCAACAAGTCAGATTATCAAATTTCTTCCCTGCTAGAGTTGCCCCGGTCAACTGTAAGTGCTGTTATTTTGAAATGGAAACGTCTAGGAGCAACAACGGCTCAGCCGTAAAGTGGTAGGCCACACAAGCTCACAGAACGGAACCGCCGAGCGCTGAAGCGCGTAGCGTGTAAAAAACGTCCTGTCCTCGGTTGAAACACTCACTACTGAGTTCCAAACTGCTTCTGGAAGCAACATCAGCACAATAACTGTTGGTCAGGAGCTTCATGAAATGGGTGGCCATGAACGAGCAGCCACACACAAGATCAACATGCGTAATGGCAAGCTTCGGCTGGAGTGGTGTAAAGCTCGCCACCTTTGAACTCTGGAGCAGTGGAAACACGTTCTCTGGAGTGAAATATTAAGCTTCACCATCTGGCAGTCCAACAAACAAATCTGGGTTTGGCGGATGCCAGGAGAATGCTACCTTCCCAAATGCATAGTGCCAACCGTAAAGTTTGGTGGCGTAGGAATAATGGTCTGGGCGTGTTTCCAAGGTTCGAGCTAGGCCCCTTAGTTACAATGAAGGGAAATCTTAACGCTACAGCATACAATGACATTCTAGATGAGTCTGTGCTTCCAAATTTGTGGCAAAAAAGCCCTTTCCTTTTTCAGTCAACAGAGGCTGAACATTGTCACATAGCAGTAATCAGATTGCTTAGAAGTCAACAGAGGCTGAACATTGTTTATAGGTTATGGATTTGATTCTTGTCTCTTGTGCCTTAGTATAGACTACTGCAATTGTCGATGTCAAATTGATGAAGAAAAGTGTAAATGTTTTAAGGAATCAGTGGCAAGCAGGTGCCCACAAACTTTTGGTAATGTAGTGTACTTGGTTTTACTAGCATCAAGTATCAATTTCTGCTCAACAAAGGCTTTCTGCAGGGCAATTTATTTTGTATTTATTTTTTCATTTAACCTTTATTTAACTAGGCAAGTCAGTGAAAGAACAAATTCTTATTTACATTGACGGCCTACACCGGCCAAACCCAGACAAGGCTGGGCCAAATGTACGCCACTCTATGAGACTCCCAATCACTGCCGGTTGTGATACAGCCTGGAAAATAAATGCATATTGGCATTTAAAAGGCAATAAAGGCATATTGAAGCTCTGACAGAGTCTGGTCAGCAGTGGGGGGCAACAGCATACAACACAGTGTCATCTGCACACAGATAAACCAATACTGTTCATGAAAATAGCGAAACAAACCAGACCAAGAATCAATCCCCGTGGGACACCTTCTGTTATGTCCAGTAAACCTGACTTAACACCATCAGTAAATACACACTGTTCTGCCTGATCCAGGCCAATTGATGAATAAGTAATGATTGGTCCACAGTTGTCGAAGGCTTTGGACAAGTCAGTAAAAAGGACAGCACAGTGTTCCTTCTTATCCAAACAATTAAGGACATGGTTTAAAACTAACGAAATAGCAGAAATGGTGCTATGACCTGGTCTGGACCCTGACTGGTGTACATTTAGTATAAAAAATATCCTACTTAAAAAGTTTAGTAATTACTAAGGATTCTAGAGTTTAGAAATAGTGTGATAGTTATGTAGGTCAAAAGGATCACCACCTTTGTGAAGAAGGAGTACGTGGCCTGCCTTCCAGACCCCGGGGATGGTACCAGAAAGAATTGTAAGGTTAAGAATATGTGTTAGAGATTCTGAAATCAGAGGAGCAAAAAGCTGCAGCAAGTAAGGTTCAAGCAAAACAGCCCCAACGGATTTTATTTTTTACATCAATCTTCATCAATCTAGCAAATCACAAGTAGAAAGCTGTTGAAATAAAATCAAATATTCACTAGAAGTTGATAGAACCTCTAGAGGCTGGGAGGGTCTGGCTGACCAGGGTCAATTAAACCACAATTTATTTAAATTCTTGAAGGTAGTTGATACCAGCAACCCTCCGGTTGCCAGCTCTCAACCTGCCATCCAGATTTTTCCTCAGACCCAATGGTCTCCAACCATCTAGGTTAACTTCCACCTTTTTCCTCTTTTTGGAATATGACAGAACCCAAATCAAAAGCATTTACAACAGACAGAAAGGTGAAACTCCCCTCAAGAATGTATTGAACATTATATTTACTTAACCTTTTCCTGTTCAAGTTCCCCACCTTAGGAACACACACACACACACACACACACACACACACACACACACACACACACACACACACACACACACACACACACACACACACACACACACACACACACACACACACACACACACACACACACACACACACACACACACACACACACACACACACACACACACACACACACACACACACACACACACACACACACACACAAAACAAACAAGTGTTACCTTTATTTCTCATAGGCCAGCATAGGCCTCTGCCGGAGGGCCGAAGAGCACATCAGGGAGCTGAATACATTCTCATTTGGCTTTTTCAAGGCAACATTTTCTGAAAGGTCACCAAATGCCTAGTGACAACATGCATTTGTGTGTTTCTCTCCTTTTTCTGGTGACCGCACCCCATGCTCAACGTAACCTTATCCACATCATTCAGATAAAGATGTTCAGATATACAGTTGAAGTCGGAAGTTTACATACACCTTAGCCAAATACATTTAAACTCAGTTTTTTACAATTCCTGACATTTAATCCTAGTAAAAATTCCCTGTTTAAGGAAATGTCAGAATAATAGTAGAGAGAATGATTTATTTCAGCTTTTATTTCTTTCATCACATTCCCAGTGGGTCAGAAGTTTACATACACTCAATTAGTTTTTGGTAGCATTGCCTTTAAATTGTTTAACTTGGGTCAAACGTTTCGGGTAGCCTTCCACAAGCTTCCCACAAGCTGGGTGAATTTTAGCCCATTTCTCCTGACAGAGTGTAACGATCGTCTGTGGTGGAAGAAGAGGAGGACCAATGCGCAGCGTGGTAAGCGTCCATCTTTTTAATAAAGTAAATGAACACTGAACAAAAACAACAAAGTGAATGAACGAAACCGAAACAGTTTTATCGGGTGCAGATACAAACACTCAACAGAAAACAATCACCTGACTACATCTGAATAGATGTATTCAGATGTAGTCAGATATAGATGTATTCAGAAAAAGCTACCAACTAAGGACACCTGCCACTGATTGAGAACCATACCAGGCCGAATGCAAAACACAACATAGAAAAAGGAACATAGACAACCCACCCCAACTCACGCCCTGACCAACCTAAAACAGAGACATAACACAAAAGAACTAAGGTCAGAACGGGACACAGAGCTGGTGTAACTGAGTCAGGTTTGTAGGCTTCCTTGCTCGCACACGCTTTTTCAGTTCTGCCCACACATTTTCTATGGCATTGAGGTCAAGGCTTTGTGATGGTCACTCCAATACCTTGACTTTGTTGTCCTTAAGCCATTTTGCCACAACCTTGGAAGTATGCATGGGGTATGCATCTTCCATTTGGAAGACCCATTTGCAACCAAGCTTTAACTTCCTGATTGATGTCTTGAGATGTTGCTTCAATATATCCACGTAATTTTCCTGCCTCATGATGCCATCTATTTTCTGAAGTGCACCAGTCCCTCCTGCAGCAAAGCACCCCAACAACATGATGCTGCCACCCCCGTGCTTCATGGTTGGGATGGTGTTCTTCGGCTTGCAAGCCTCCCCCTTCTTCTCCCAAACATAACGATGGTCATTATGGCAAAACAGTTCTATTTTTGTTTCATCAGACCAGAGGACATTTCTCCAAAAAGTACCATCTAATTTTCCCCAGGTGCAGTACCCCTTGCTGAGCGGCCTTTCAGGTTATGTCAATATAGGACTCGTTTTACTGTGGATATCGATACATTTGTACCTGTTTCCTCCAGCATCTTCACAAGGTCCTTTGCTGTTGTTCTGGTATTGATTTGCACTTTTCGCACCAAAGTATGTTCATCTGTAGGAGACAGAACGCGTCTCCTTCCTGAGCGGTATGACGGCTGCGTGGTCCCATGGTGTTTATACTTGTGTACTATTGTTTGTACAGATGAACGTGGTACCTTCAGGCGTTTGGAAATTGCTCCCAAGGATGAACCAGACTTGTTGAGGTCTACCGACTTGCCAAATCTATAGTTTGTTAACAAGAAATGTGAGGAGAGATTGAAAAACTAGTTTTAATGACTCCAACCTAAGTGGATGTAAACTTCCGACTTCAACTGTAGATGTGTCCAGATGTATTCAGATATAGATGTATTCAGATGTACATGTATTCAGATAGCGATGTATTCAGATAAAGATGTATTCAGATATAGATGTATTCAGATGTATTCAGATATAGATGTATTCAGATTAACATGTATTCAGATAGAGATGTATTCAGATAGAGATGTATTCAGATAGAGATGTATTCAGATAGAGATGTATTCAGATATATTCAGATATAGATGTATTCAGATATATTCAGATATAGATGTATTCAGATATAGATGTATTCAGATATAGATGTCTTCAGATATATTCAGATATAAATGTAGTCAGATATAGATGTATTCAGATATAGATGTATTCAGATGTATTCAGATATAGATGTATTCAGATGTATTCAGATATAGATGTATTCAGATGTATTCAGATATAAACTCAGCAAAAAAATAAACGTCCTCTGCGTTTATTTTCAGCAAACTTAAAATGTATAAATATTTGTATGAACATAACAAGATTCAACAACTGAGACATAAACTGAACAAGTTCCACAGACATGTGACTAACAGAAATTGAATAATGTGTCCCTGAACAAAGGGGGGGTTCAAAATCAAAAGTAACAGTCAGTATCTGGTGTGGCCACCAAATCAAATCAAATCAAATAAAATGTATTTATATAGCCCTTCGTACATCAGCTGATATCTCAAAGTGCTGTACAGAAACCCAGCCTAAAACCCCAAACAGCAAGCAATGCAGGTGTAGAAGCACGGTGGCTAGGAAAAACTCCCTAGAAAGGCCAAAACCTAGGAAGAAACCTAGAGAGGAACCAGGCTATGTGGGGTGGCCAGTCCTCTTCTGGCTGTGCCGGGTGGAGATTATAACAGAACATGGCCAAGATGTTCAAATGTTCATAAATGACCAGCATGGTCAAATAATAATAAGGCAGAACAGTTGAAACTGGAGCAGCAGCACGGCCAGGTGGACTGGGGACAGCAAGGAGTCATCATGTCAGGTAGTCCTGGGGCATGGTCCTAGGGCTCAGGTCCTCCGAGAGAGAGAGAAAGAAAGAGAGAAGGAGAGAATTAGAGAACGCACACTTAGATTCACACAGGACACCGGATAGGACAGGAGAAGTACTCCAGATATAACAAACTGACCCTAGCCCCCCGACACATAAACTACTGCAGCATAAATACTGGAGGCTGAGACAGGAGGGGTCAGGAGACACTGTGGCCCCATCCGAGGACACCCCCGGACAGGGCCAAACAGGAAGGATATAACCCCACCCACTTTGCCAAAGCACAGCCCCCACACCACTAGAGGGATATCTTCAACCACCAACTTACCATCCTGAGACAAGGCTGAGTATAGCCCACAAAGACCACCGCCACGACACAACCCAAGGGGGGGGGGGGCGCCAACCCAGACAGGATGACCACATCAGTGAATCAACCCACTCAGGTGACGCACCCCCTCCAGGGACGGCATGAGAGAGCCCCAGTAAGCCAGTGACTCAGCCCCTGTAATAGGGCTAGAGGCAGAGAATCCCAGTGGAAAGAGGGGAACCGGCCAGGCAGAGACAGCAGCGGTGCATTAAGTACTGCAGTGCATCTCCTCCTCATGGACTGCACCAGATTTGCCAGTTCTTGCTGTGAGATGTTACCCCACTCTTCCACCAAGGCACCTGCAAGTTCCCAGACATTTCTGAGAGGAATGGTCCTAGCCCTCACCCTCCCATCCAACAGGTCCCAGACATGCTCAATGGGATTGAAATCCGGGCTCTTCGCTGGCCATAGCAGAACACTGACATTCCTGTCTTGCAGGAAATCAACCACAGAACGAGCAGTATGGCTGGTGGCATTGTCATGCTGGAGGGTCATGTCAGGATGAGCCTGCAGGAAGATTACCACATGAGGGAGAAGGATGTCTTCCCTGTAGCGCAAATTGTTGAGATTGCCTGCAATGACAACAAGCTCAGTCCGATGCTGCTGTGACACACCGCCCCAGACCGTGACGGACCACCTCCAAATCGATCTCGCTCCAGAGTACAGGCCTCGGTGTAACGCTCATTCCTTTGACAATAAACACGAATCCGACCATCACCCCTGGTGAGACAGTGAAGTGCACTTTTTGCCAGTCCTGTCTGGTCCAGCGACGGTGGGTTTGTGCCCTTAGGCGACGTTGTTGCCGGTGATGTCTGGTGAGGACCTGCCTTACAGCAGCAAAGTCCTCAGTCCAGCCTCTCTCAGCCTATTGCGGACAGTCTGAGCACTGATGGAGGGATTGTGCCTTCTTGGTGTAACTCGAGCAGTTGTTGTTGCCGTCCTGTACCTGTCCCGCAGGTGTGATGTTCAGATGTACGATCCTGTGCAGGTGTTGTTACACGTGGTCTGCCACTGCGAGGACGATCAGCTGTCCGCCCTGTCTCCCTGTAGTGCTTTCTTAGGCATCTCACAGTACGGACATTGCAATTTATTGCCCTGGCCACATCTGCAGTCCTCATACCTCCTTGCAACATGCCTTAGGCACGTGCAAGCAGATGAGCAGGGACCCTGGGCATCTTTCTTTTGGTGTTTTTCAGAGTCAGTAGAAAGGCCTCTTTAGTGTCCTTAGTTTTCATAACTGTGACCTTAATTGCCTACCATCTGTAAGGTGTTAGTGTCTTAACGACCGTTCCACAGATGCATGTTCATTAATTGTTTTCAATTATCTTTGAAAGACAGGGTCCTGATTTCTTTTTTTGCTGTGTTTAGATGAGTTCAGATATAGATGTATTCAGATATATTCAGATATAGATGTATTCAGATATAGATGTGTTCAGATGTATTCAGATATAGATATATTCAGATATAGATGTATTCAGATGTATTCAGATATAGATGTATTCAGATGTATTCAGATATAGATGTATTCAGATAGATATGTATTCAGATGTGTTCAGATATAGATGTGTTCAGATATAGATGTGTTCTGATGTATTCAGATATAGATGTGTTCTGATGTATTCAGATGTAGTCAGATATAGATGTATTCAGATGTATTCAGATATAGATGTATTCAGATGTATTCAGATATAGATGTATTCAGTTGTATTCAGATATAGGTGAATTCAGATGTGTTCAGATATAGATGTATTCAGATGTATTCAGATATAGATGTATTCAGATGTATGTTCAGATGTAGATGAATTCAGATATATTCAGATATAGATGTATTCAGATGTATTCAGATATAGATGTATTCGGATGTAGTCAGATATAGATGTATTCAGATATAGATGTATTCAGATATATTCAGATATAGATGTATTCAGATATAGATGTATTCAGGTGTATTCAGATATAGATGTATTCAGATGTATGTTCAGATGTATTGAGATATAGATGTATTCAGATGTATTCAGATATAGATGTATTCAGATGTGTTCAGATAAAGATGTATTCAGATGTATGTTCAGATGTATTCAGAGATAGATGAATTCAGATGTATTCAGATATAGATGAATTCAGATGTATTCAGATATAGATGTATTCAGATGTATTCAGATATAGATGTAGTCAGATGTGTTCAGATCTAGATGTATTCAGATAGAGATGTATTCAGATATAGATGTGTTCAGATATAGTTGAATTCAGATGTATTCAGATATAGATGTGTTCAGATATAGATGTATTCAGATATAGATGTATTCAGTTGTATTCAGATATAGATGAATTCAGATGTATTCAGATAGAGATGTATTCAGATAGAGATGTATTCAGATGTATTCAGATATAGATGTATTCAGATATAGATGTATTCAGATATAGATGTATTCAGATAGAGATGTATTCAGATGTATTCAGATATAGATGTGTTTAGATATAGATGTATTCATATGTGTTCAGATAAAGATGTGTTCAGATATAGATGTGTTCTGATGTATTCAGATGTAGTCAGATATAGATGTATTCAGATTTATTCAGATATAGATGTATTCAGATGTATTCAGATATAGATGTATTCAGTTATATTCAGATATAGGTGAATTCAGATGTGTTCAGATATAGATGTATTCAGATGTATTCAGATATAGATGTATTCAGATGTATGTTCAGATGTATTCAGATGTAGATGAATTCAGATATATTCAGATATAGATGTATTCAGATGTATTCAGATATAGATGTATTCAGATGTAGTCAGATATAGATGAATTCAGATGTATTCAGATATAGATGAATTCAGATGTATTCAGATATAGATGTATTCAGATGTATTCAGATATAGATGTATTCAGATGTGTTCAGATATAGATGTATTCAGATATAGATGTGTTCAGATATAGATGTATTCAGTTGTATTCAGATATAGATGAATTCAGATGTATTCAGATATAGATGTATTCAGATATATTCAGATATAGATGTATTCAGATATAGATGTATTCAGGTGTATTCAGATATAGATGTATTCAGATGTATGTTCAGATGTATTCAGATATAGATGTATTCAGATGTATTCAGATAAAGATGTATTCAGATGTATGTTCAGATGTATTCAGATATAGATGAATTCAGATGTATTCAGATATAGATGAATTCAGATGTATTCAGATATAGATGTATTCAGATGTATTCAGATATAGATGTATTCAGATGTGTTCAGATATAGATGTATTCAGATATAGATGTGTTCAGATATAGATGTATTCAGTTGTATTCAGATATAGATGAATTCAGATGTATTCAGATATAGATGTATTCAGATATAGATGTATTCAGATGTATTCAGATATAGATGTGTTCAGATATAGATGTGTTCAGATATAGATGTGTTCTGATGTATTCAGATATAGATGTGTTCTGATGTATTCAGATGTAGTCAGACATAGATGTATTCAGATGTATTCAGATATAGATGTATTCAGATGTATTCAGATATAGATGTATTCAGATGTATTCAGATATAGGTGAATTCAGATGTGTTCAGATATAGATGTATTCTGATGTATTCAGATATAGATGTATTCAGATGTATGTTCAGATGTATTCAGATATAGATGAATTCAGATATATTCAGATATAGATGTATTCAGATGTATTCAGATATAGATGTATTCAGATGTAGTCAGATATAGATGTATTCAGTTATAGATGTATTCAGATGTATTCAGATATAGATGAATTCAGATGTATTCAGATATAGATGTATTCAGATGTGTTCAGATAAAGATCTATTCAGATGTATGTTCAGATGTATTCAGATATAGATGAATTCAGATGTATTCAGATATAGATGAATTCAGATGTATTCAGATATAGATGAATTCAGATGTATTCAGATATAGATGTATTCAGATGTGTTCAGATATAGATGTATTCAGATAGAGATGTATTCAGATATAGATGTGTTCAGATATAGATGAATTCAGATGTATTTAGATATAGATGTGTTCAGATGTGTTCAGATATAGATGTGTTCAGATATAGATGTATTCAGATATAGATGTATTCAGTTATATTCAGATATAGATGAATTCAGATGTATTCAGATATAGATGTGTTGAGATATAGATGTATTCAGATGTATTCAGATATAGATGTATTCAGTTGTATTCAGGTATAGATGTATTCAGTTGTATTCAGATATCGATGTATTCAGTTGTATTCAGATATAGATGTATTCAGTTGTATTCAGATATAGATGTATTCAGTTGTATTCAGATATAGATGAATTCAGATGTATTCAGATATAGATGTATTCAGATATAGTAGAAAGTGAGTGAGAGTGTGTAGCCTCTATGTCTATGTACCTCTAGCCTCTATGCCTTTAGCCTCTATACCTCTAGCCTCTAGCCTCTAGTCTCTATGATTCTATGTCTCTATGCCTCTAGGCTCTATGACTCTATGTCTCTTTGCCGCTATGCCTCTAGCCTCTATGCCTCTAGCCTCCATGCCTCTAGCCTCCATGCCTCTAGCCTCCATGCCTCTATACCTCAAGACTCCATTTGTATTTCTACATTCTGCATGCATAAACTTTAACTTCCATGACACAAGAGATCCCACAATGTGAGGGCCCCACAACCAAACAACCACACTCACAATGTGAGGACCCCACAACCAAACAACCACACTCACAATGTGAGGACCCCACAACCAAACAACCACACTCACAATGTGAGGACCCCACGACCAAACAACCACACTCGCAATGTGAGGACCCCACAACCAAACAACCACACTCACAATGTGAGGACCCCACAACCAGACAACCACACTCACAATGTGAGGACCCCACAACCGTAACGGATCGCACTGGAGGCAGTTCCAATAGTCATTCACACTCTCTACCATCCCACACACGGACGGGCACACACACACACCACACACACACACACACACACACACACACGTGTGATGGTGAGTGATATTATAACATCCCGGGTCTGAAATAGAACAGGAGAAGAGGCAGACACAGGACAGGCCTCCAGAGCGAACGTGACAGCAGAAATTGAAACGGCATGATGGAGTCTTTTGCGGGAGGCTAGCAAATACGAGCATCCAATACCCCTACCCTCCTTCCACCTCTTCTATTCCCCCTGTACCTCCTCCACCTTGTTCAGAATCCATCTGTGGCCTGTCATGATGGAAGGAAAGGTGGGGGGAGTGGTTGGGAAGAGGGTGATGGTACTTGGGGATGGGTAAGGGAGTAAGGGAGGGTGGTTTCACTCATAGACAGATATTGGTTCGTCTTTCAGCTTTGGAGGTCCCCTCTCCTAGCTCCCCCACACCCTCTCCTTGTCCCTCCCTCCCTCTCACTCTGCCTCCCTCTCTCTCTCCCCCTGCTCCTAATGTGAGCCGACACATAGTAATAACAGTTAGAAGCCTTTCCTGTCCTGTGTCATGCACCGAGAGATTGGATCTCCCTTTGCGAAGCCAAGGTAATTTTCTTTTGCTGGAATACATTTGCGAGCAGCAGAGTATCAGGTTCAACCAGGTTTCAGTTTCTCAGGGAGAGAATCTGTATCCGTATCTGTGTCCCTCCCCCTCCAGGAAAATATTGTTTTAAATAATATATTATGTTTATTCAAAGTCAGATCTATAGGATTCTGTAGAGGTATATTTCTTTGTTGTTGTTTTTTCTTCTACTTTACTGTGGAATGATATAAGGAGATCTGGATGAACATAACTAGGCACAGGTAACAATTTATTTTGTTTTTTATTTTATTTAACTAGGCAAGTCAGTTAAGAACAAATTCTTATTTTCAATAACAGCCTAGGAACAGTGGGTTAGCGACCTGTTCAGGGGCAGAATGACAGATTTGTACCTTGTCAGCTCAGGGGTTTGAACTTGCAACCTTCACGGTTACTAGTCCAACGCTCTAACCACTAGGCTACCCTGCCACACCAAATACAAGATACACTCACTCCTATGGCGTATATATTGCAGGTCTCTGAACCGCTCAACAACACATCATAACAACGCAGCCCTAGTAGCCACCACCGGACATGGTTTGATAGGAAGCAGGGGTTTGTCCTGATGAGAAAGTCTGAGGAGGGGCTGACCTTTCCCCCACATCAAATTTGTCTCCAGTCAAATGCATGCTTACCCAGAGCTGGGATTCATATGCATTAATGGGCCAATCAAATTTCAAATGTCTTGACCCCAGTATTGTCTGAGAGTAAAATATGGTAGTGCGGCGTTTTCACGCACCACGCCAATGATGTTGAACAGGGACATCAGGGAACCCTTTGTGTATATGTGTGTGTGTGTGTGTGTGTGTGTGTGTGTGTGTGTGTGTGTATGATCTTGTGTGTGTTTGTTTCTAACAATACTATTATAATGCTTAGCGGTAAAAAACTATGTTTTAATGATTTTGTTGGATTCTGTTAAATAATGGGATTGATTGAATCCACTAGATTACTAAACAAATATTATTGTCAAAATATGGCAAGAATGAAGACGTTAACAATGCATGTACTGATTAAATATATGCCTTATACACATAGAAATTAGACAAAGCAGATGATCCATGCATGCAATGGGGGATGGATTGGGTCAATCTATTGACTCACGGATATAGCCTGGCTTCCTAAGATTGGGTCAATGTATTGACTCACGGATATAGCCTGGCTTCCTAAGATTGGGTCAATGCTACCCCCTTGTGACCAGACAGCAGAACGAGAAGCTGTGAGTAGAGGAAAGGGAGGAAAGAGAGAGAGAGAGGCAGAGAGAGAGGACGGGGGGGGGGAGAGAGAGAGAGAGAGACAGAGAGAGAGAGAGAGAGAGGGAGTGGCAGAGAGAGAGAGAGAGAGAGAGAGAGAGAGGGGCAGAGAGAGAGAGAGAGAGAGAGAGAGAGAGAGAGAGGCAGAGAGAGAGAGGGAGGAGCAGAGAGAGAGAGAGAAAGGCAGAGAGAGAGAGAGGGAGGGGCGGAGAGAGAGAGAGAGCGAGCATGAAAATATGTTTATTAGGTATAGTTATTTTCTGATAGGGGATACTGATCACACAATGAAAGGATCCAAACATTGTATCCAAACCAACAGTCAATGAAGGAATCCAAGCAATAGCCCAGGGTAGTTGATACTGTGGCTTGAAGATGTGTACATTGACGCCTACCAAAAATCTCTTCAGGAGTGTACAGTTTTTTTTATTTATAGAAGAAGTAACCAAAAGGTGGTCATTTGTGATGTATAACTCCACTATGAATGGTTTTCCTGTACTTTTAGAAAGTGTGAAGTGCAGTGAGTTTCTAAAATGTATTTGCAGGAGTGATATCTGTTTTTGACTGCAAACCATGTGTTATATTTAACACTTAGAATACCACTGAATGTTGTGAAATAGAGGGCAATGTTCATACACTTCCCTGGCAAAATCTCCATATTTATATTTAGATGTTATTGACATGGCAATATTGCAGCTGTGAATTGCATGCTGGCCACAACTTTTAATCATGTTTTGTCCAAGTATACGTTATGATCTCTAATCACTTGCTTGGACGTCACGGCTTGACTCTTGGATGAAAAAACGATATTTTGCTGGATGTCGCACTCCTCTCTGGGTTATAAATTTAAAATAAAACAAAAAGTAATGAAACAACTCAACAAGACACGTGATGTCGGCTTTTACGATGTGATTTACCAACCAACCCAAGAAGGCCTAAGCCGGATTTATGATGCCTCGTGAAACAGTACCAAGCATCCATTGGCCCAGGGACATGTCCTCAGCGGTGCTACACTTTGAGAGTTGCCACACTCTCCCAGCATGCATAGGGGCATTTCCTTCCGCCACATGTGTCCGATACCCGTTTGGGCAGGAGCAGGAGGTGTTGGTGGCCCGGCTTGAGGCTCTTTGATTTCTGACCCAAACATAGTTGGTGTCCTTCTTCTTCTCAGGATTAATACGTAAAGGAGTGCAGGGAGAGAAGTGCGTGAGGGGAGAGGTCTGGATCAGGTCTGGATCAGGTCTGGATCAGGTTTGGATCAGGTTTGGATCAGGTCTGGATCAGGTCTGGATCAGGTCTGGATCAGGTCTAGATCAGGTTTGGATCAGGTTTGGATCAGGTCTGGATCAGGTCTGGATCAGGTTTGAATCAGATCTTGATCAGTTTTGGATCAGGTCTGGATCAGGTCTGGATCAGGTCTGGATCAGGTCTGGATCAGTTTTGGATCAGGTCTGGATCAGTTCTGGATCAAGTCTGGATCGGGTCTGGATCGGGTCTGGATCGGGTCTGGATCAGATCTGGATCAGGAATGGATCAGGTTTGGATCAAGTCTGGATCAGGTTTGGATCAGGTCTGGATCAGGTCTGGATCAGGGTCTGGATCAGGTCTGGATCAGGTCTGGATCAGGTCTGGATCAGGTTTCAGTCCACCGGCGTACAATAAGAGAACTGGGCGATGTGACTTGTGGACCCTCCCCCCCTAAAATAAAATGCTTTTTGGAAAACAAATAAAAATGGCCCACACATGAATTATCACCAATATTATGTTTATAGGTCTGTGGAATGGCATATACAATGCCAACCTCTACTCAACCTCATCATAAATTGACTCATTAACTTGTGAAACATGCATAGAGCACACAGTGCAACATGAAATACACTGAGTGTACGAAACATCTTTGCTCTTTCCATGACACCAGGTGAATCCAGGTGAATCCAGTTGGAAACTATGATACCTTACTGATGTCACCTGTTAAATCTACTTCAGTCCGTGTCGATCAGTGGTCGCCAACCGGTCGACATTCCTAGTCGATCACCAAATAATTCTGTATAAAAGCCAACGATAAAGGCTTGCACTCCTTTTTTGAAATTGTGTTGAGCTGTTGCCGGTAGGTGCACATGATGCATAAGTCCTGCGCCACAGGTGGGGAAAGTGTTCCCATGAGACAAACTCCACGTACCCCGGCGGACCGGCAACCCTGTGACTAAATCGAGTGCACCTACTGCTCTGCCCAATCGGATAGCTCAAATCACCGTGGCTACAGAGCTTCTTTGACCCTGGCCACAGCCAAGTTTATGAACGGTTATTCCAACTCGGAATTCCAAGTCGGAAACTCGGGCATCTTTCTAGAGCTCCGACTTTTCGACTTGAAGATCACTGACATCGTGATTTTACCTCATTGACCATCAGATGCAGGTACCATCAGTCCAGTAAAATAAAAAAAAAGCAAATTATTTCAATTCATGCTCCACAGTGGTCAACAAATTGTAGTCCATGCCAGACAAGTGCTAAACCAACTGATCTATTTTGTTATCAAAGCTTGAGTTTTGAAATATAATATGGTCCGATTAACAATATTGGCAGGCCAATCATATAGCCAATATGCTGTGATAATGTATTAGTCCAACTGCCCAAACCTCATTCCTACAAAACAGTTTGTGTGAGATTAATGTAAAATATATATATATATATCTGAGCAGTAGATCTCAGCTTGCTTTTTGACAGTGAAAGTGATCTTGACTCAGAAAAGGTTGGTGACCACTGGTGTAGATGAAGGGGAGGAGACCGGTTAAAGAAGAATTGTTAAGCCTTGAGACAATAGAGACATGGATTGTGTATGTGTGCCATTTAGAGGGTGAATGGTCAAGACAAAATATTTAAGTGTCTTTGAACGGGTGTATGGTAGTAGGTGTCAAGAATTGCAACACTGCTTGGTTTTTAACATTCAACAGTTTCCTGTGTGTATCAAGAATGGTCCACCACCCAAAGGACATCCAGCCAACTTGAACACAACTGTGTAAATCATTGGAGTCAACATAAGCCAGCATCCCTGTGGAACCCTTTCAACACCTTGCCTAACAAATTGAGGCTGTTCTGAGGGCAAACGAGGGGTGCAACTTAATATTAGGAAGGTGTTCCTAATGTTTTGTCCACTCAGTATAGATGCATAATAC